>NW_005434620.1:185630-198582 GCF_000315625.1 Guillardia theta CCMP2712
TCCCTCCCTCCCTCATCCATCCTCCCTCCTCCCTCCTCTTTCCCTGTACTCCTCCCTCCTCACTTGTGATAGAATCGCCTGATCCCTTCGCGGTAGGTCTCTAGAGACTCATCCAGGTTGTCGAGCTCTTGCAGGCAGACAGCGCAGTTGTTGTAGTCGTCGGCATTCGCTTCCTCCTCCTCCATCATCGTCTTGTACAGTTTGACTGCCTCCTCGTACTTCTCCTCCTGTATGTTCTCGATAGCTGCCTTCCTCCTTCTCACCGTCTCCCCCGACTGTCTGCTCGGCGTCACCGCCATGATGCAAGCACTTATGTAGAGGGTTGCAAGCATGAACCTCCTTGCACGACACATCGTAATCATCTTCTTCGTGTTGATCCTTGAGGAGCAATCTAGTTTCAGCAAGCAGAAGACTCTTCCCGTCTCGTCCTCCTCCCTCTCCTCCCGTCTCCTCTCCTCCCGTCTCCTCTCCTCCCGCTGCCTCCTCCTCTCCTCTCCTTCTTCCTCCTCCTCCTCCTCCTCCTCTCACTAGCTCGTCTTGTCGAATCCTCGCATGGCTTCACTGCATCGTCACCTGATACCCCACCCTCTGGAATATTCGAGTACCCGTAGTTTATGAGTCATTTATGGGGGTAATTCATTTCTGAGCAAGGGGTGGGGTAGGAGCTTGTGGAGCGCCCGACATGGATGTTATCAACATGTCAACAGGTCAGTGGAGGAGGAGGAGGACGAGGACGAGGACGAGGAGCAGGAGGAGCATGAGGAGCATGAGGAGCAGCAAGGAGCAGGACGAGCAGGAGGACGAGCAGGAGGAGGACTAGGACCAGAACCAGAACCAGGACCAGGAGTATGAAGAAGAAAGGAGAGGAAGGAACAGCTTGGTCTATCGGGGAGCACAACGAAGGGGAAGGAAGGGAGGGATGAGAGAGAGAGAGAGAGAGAGAGAGAGAGGAGGAAGAGAAAGGGAGGAGGTGGGGGAGTACCAGCATCGAAGTTAGACTCTTGATCTTGACGGCACCTTACATCAGGCCCCTGGTGCCCACCGGACATCACGACCCACCTCACTACACACCTGACAACGGGCAAGAGGTCTGCAGGCCCGTACCACAGCGCCAGGTATGTCCGAAGAGTGTGAATGCCTTGCTCGCGTTCTCCCTCCTGAGAGCTCCTCGCTTGCCCAGCGGCCCTCCGCCAGGTCCGGATGGATGGGTCAAGGCGACTCTGCCGCACGGAGAGGAGATCTGGGCAGCCGTCGGCAGGTGACTCGAGCTAGGAAGGAGGGCAGGCGGCGTGACGGGGATGCAGGAACGAGGTGGAGAGGATAAGGAACGTCGTGATCGTGGAGCGCAAGAACAACTCGAGCAGGTACCTCTGTCTCAAGTGTGGGACGACGTTCGTGGGGTCCAAGAAGAGGATCAAGGAGCACATGCGGGGGCAGGGCAAGGACGTGAAAGGCTGCGTCGAGCCCCCGACGGAGGAGGAAGAGGCGATTTTCCAACTGGATGATGCTAATTGCGGGGAGAGGGGTGCTGAGCGAGAGCGAGTGCGGGAGGACGTGGAGGAGGAGGAGGAGGAGGAGGAGGAGGAGGAGGAGGCTCTTTCTGATAACCACCAGCGTTCGCTCCCTGAGAAGAGGAAGAAGAGCGCTGGTGGGCAGGAGTGCTCGAGCCCGTTCCTTGCTAGCACGACGCCTCCGCTCAACGACAGGTGGAAGAAGAGCAAGATGCCGGACGGGCAGGAGATCTGGGCAGCGGAACCCCGGAACGATATCGAGAGGATGAGCTGCATCGTGGTGCTGGAGCGGAGGGAGACGTCCACGAGGTACCTGTGCAACAAGTGCAACTACATGTTCTGGGGTCGAAGAAGAGAGTCAAGCTGCACCTGAGGAGGCAGAGCAGCGACGTCAAGTGCTGTGTTGAGATGCCGACGCCGGAGGAGGAGCGGGTCCTCAAGGCGGACGACGAGGGGCATCGGAGCAAGGCGCTGCGGGGGGGGCAGCACTACCATACGGCAGACCGGGATGAAGCAACGTCCTCCGACATCGCCGTGGTGAAGAGAGGCAGACCTTTGACAAGTCCGTTCCCAGCTTCGGGTGACCCCCCAGCTGGGGAGGGGTGGTCGAAGCTGAAGTTGACGGACGGGGCGGAGATCTGGGTGGGGGAGCCGAGGAACGCGATCGAGCGGCTGGGGAGCGTATGCGTCATTGAGAGGACGGGGAATGCGACGAGGTACCTGTGCCTGCGGTGCAACCTGATGTTTTGGGGGTCCAAGAAGCGGATAAAGGAGCATATGAGGAGGGAGGGGAGCAGCATCACCGGCTGCACTGTCGACCTCTCCTTCGAGGAGGAGGAGGTGCTGAGGACGGAGGATAACCATGGGGATGGGGCGGACGACTGCAGGTTCTCCAGCCCGTACCCAGCTAGCGGGCCTCCGCCGGAGGAGGAGGGGTGGAGCAAGGCGAGCCTGTCGACGGGGGAGGAGGTCTGGGCGGCAGAGCCGAAGAACGCGATCGAGCGGCTGGAGAGCATCCTGGTGGTGGAGAGGAGGAGCAACAGCTCGAGGTACTACTGCAGGAAGTGTAGCCTCTTCTTCTTCGGGACCAAAAAAAGAGTCAAAGAACATCTCAGACGGCTCAGCAAGGACGTCAAGCCCTGCGCCGTTGCGCCGTCGGAGCACGAGGAGCAGGTGCTCAAGGCCGACGACTCGCTCCTCATGGTTCGCAAGGGATACGTCGACCCTGCCGCCGACAAGGGGGCGGGGAAGGGGGCGGCGGCGATGAGGGGGAGGAAGAAGGAGCGGAACTCGCAGCTGGCGGCAGAGGCTGACCTGGCATGGTTCAAGCTGTTCGAGCGGTACGACATCCCCAAGAGAATCATCGAGACGGAAGAGGCGCGGGAGGCCGTCAGGAAGACGATCTTAGCTGGGCCCTCTTACCAGCTGCCGTCCAGGAGCAGGTTAGGTGACGACACCCCCGGACACAAGGCGGATCCCAACGGCAAGGGCGCCAAGGCTCGCTCGAAACCGGACGGTCTGATGTACCTGGCGGTGCAAGCGATGGAGGAGGAGGAGCAGGTGCTGAAGGAGGGGCTGGGAGAAGAGACGGGTGGGTACGACCGATCCTCGTCCATGGATGTGCAGGAGCTGACGGAGCAGGGGACGAGCAAGCTGACGGGGATCAGGAAGCGAGCTGGGAAGCTCAACAACCGGCTGTTGGACAGAAAGTCGCTCCTCTCCCTCCGCCTGAAACACCACTGGAGGTCCCAGGAGGCAGCCAAGGAGGCGGCAAGAGCGAGCACGAAAGCGCTAAGCAGCCTGAGCATGCTCAACGAGGAGTCGGCAGCGAGTGACTCGGAGCAGGAGGGGAGCCGGCATGTTGGAGGAATGGACCGAGCGATGCTCCTCGACGACGGAGGGCGGGACAGCCGCATGACCTTCGGGGGGAGGAGGGCGACAGACTTGGACCAGGGGCAGGGCATGCTCTCGAGCGTCATGGACGGCCCCAGCTTGCTGAACTCCAGCTCGAGCATCCATCCTCCTGTCTACTCCATGTCCATGAACCCTTCGAGCCTGTCTGCGAGGCTCCCAGCTCAAGTCCACCAGGTGCCTTTCTATGTGCCTGGTCCTCCTCCTCCTCCTCCTCCTCCTCCTCCTCCTCCT
The DNA here is from genome assembly GCF_000315625.1 of Guillardia theta CCMP2712. NCBI lineage: Eukaryota > Cryptophyceae > Pyrenomonadales > Geminigeraceae > Guillardia > Guillardia theta. The sequence continues at coordinate 189,287 of NW_005434620.1, forward strand.
CCTCCTCCTCGCACCCACCCGCCTACCCGCCCCTCCCTTCCTCTTCTCGTAGACTGACACGACTTTCAGAGCCTGCAGCTTCCAGCCCTGCAAACGTCAGGCATGGACGACCTGCGATCGCCGTGGGTAGAGCAGGGCGATTTCACTGCTCGCACGGACCTCCCTCCTCTCGAGCCCTCCGCCCTCGATCACCCGCTCCCGCGCGAGCCCTGGTCGGCCTCTCCCTCCTACCTCAACCACACCATAGGGCAGCTGCCGCGGTACACGAGGAGCTGAGAGACTTTATGTACATGTACAGCAACAAGTTGTAAACTATCATTCTTTGACTTTGATTGCCGTTAGCTTCTCTCCCCTTTTACCTCTCCATTCCAACTCTGATGTACTTCTCTTGCTGCTCCTCCTCCTCTCCCTCCCCCTCCCCCTCCTCCTCCACTTTCTCTTCCACTTCAACCTTGGAGATCGAGTCCGCAAATCGCCTCAAGTTCAGAGCCTCCATGACCTCTCTATTCGGCAGCGCTGCGACCTTGATCAGGATCTTGAGCAGGAGATTCTTGTGCGACTGCAGGTGGAGGCAGAGGACGACGACTTGCTTCATTTGCTCTTCCGGTATCGTCTCCTTGAATTCGGGCGGTGTCGGCATTGACTTGTTGATAGACCTCAAAGTTTCCTTCATCCCCTGCGAGAGAAGATGATGTCAACAAAGAGAAGAAGAAGAAGAAGAAGAAGAATCAACACAACTGACAACAACAACATCAGCACAGACAACAACAACTGTCTCAAAGAGCACCATATCACAACCTGAGAAGCAGCAGCAGCAGCAGCAGCAGCAGCAGCAGCAATCTCAAAGAGCAGCACCATCCACACGATCACCTTGTTCTTGTCGACAAACCTATCAAGGTTCATGAACTTGTCCTGGTTCCCCGTCCCGTCAAGGAAGTCTTGCATCCTTGCGCGGAACAGGATCGAACGCCGAAAGATCCCCCGGTACTCCTTCATGCGCGCCAAGTACTTGTCGCGCTCCCTGGAGAAGTTTCTCCGCAGGCTCTTCAAGATGCAGGTGAAGACCGAGAGCTTCAGCGATGCGTCGACGTGGAACTTTGACACCTCGGGCGACATTTTTGCCCAGTCAACTTGCTCGACGTGCTGGGCGAGGAGCTCAGGAGTCATGGCAGGGGTTGTCAGGAGTCACCTTGTACTTGGAGACATGGGCTGAGACGTCTTCACTCGCCTGCACTCACTCACATCAGCGACCAGCAACTAGTCAAGCGTCAAGATCACCCGGCGGTGCTGAACTTTCTCCTTCATCAGCTCCGACAGCACTTGTCGCTCGACCTTCTCGAAGATCACGTTGAGCCTTCTCCTCGATACTGCAAGAGGATCAGGGGAGCGCGAGGGAGTCAGCAAGGACACCTCTGGCTCGTTGGAGGTACAGCCGTATCTGACGCTGCAGCAGCACAACCTTCCTGCGGTAGGAGCGGATGTGCTCACGGATGAAGGAGACCTGTACCATGTAGTTCTAAGGACTCCTCCTCCTCCTCCCCTTTCCACATTACCCCTTTCCCCCCCTCCCCCTCCTCTCCTCCTCCTCCCCCTTCCCCCTCCTCACGTCGACGTACCCGCTCGAGATCTCTCAGGAAGGACACGATGAGTTTCACTCGCCTCCCGTGCTTCCTCTGCCGCCATCTCGATATCACTTGCCGCCCCCACCTGCTCAGCCGCTCAAGAGCAGCGAGCTGCCTCTTGCGCTTTCTCGCTAGGAACTTCCGCCAGCACTTGGCGATGATGTCAACTTGCCGCGACCTGCGAGGGGAGGATGGAGCGATCAACGCGGGAGGGAGAGGAGCGTGAGAGGGAACCTGATCTCTTGCTTGAGCAAGTACCCCCGCTTCATCTCCAGCAAGCGAGCTAAACATGCAAGGATGGCCAGCCATTCTCTCTGCGCTGTCCTCTTCCTCTCAGCAGCGCTCTGCAGCAACAGCAGTCATGGACTTGACCAGCGCTCTCATGCCAACACCTCATAGTTGAACTGGATCTGCCGCTTCTGCCGCCGGAGAATCACACCCTCCATGCTCTCGCACTTGTTCAACATGTCCTCTGCCCTCCTTTGCAGAGCGTTCTCCATCTTCTCGACCCGCTCGAGGTTCTGCCGCAAGAGTCTCCCGCCCTTGTAAGAGGATCTGCCCGTCAAAAGCTCGTGCTTGTTCGCTCTCACGAAATCTTTCGTGGGTGACAAATCTGAGGACAGCACAGAATCAGATGAATCCCCTCCTCCTCTCTGATATGATATGATCTGATGTGCAACCCTCTCTTTCCCTCTACACTCCTCTCCTCCCCTCCCCCCTCCTCCTCTCCCCTACCCTCCCCTAACCTCTCCTCTCCTCTCCCCTCTCCCTTACCCTCCTCTCCCCTCCCCTCTCCTCGTCCTCCTCCTCCCCTCCCCTCTCCTCCTCTCCCCTACCCTCCTCTCCTCTCCTCTCCTAAACAACCTCGCTCACCATGAGACAAGTATGTTCGGTTAGATTCCTCCAGCAAGCTCACGTCGGACTTGATGTTTGCTATCTTGCTCTGAATCTCCTTGACGAGCAAGGAGCGATCAGGCAACGGCTTGTCAACTTCGACTCTTCTCAGCTGACATCGGATCGAGTGGTTCAGCTGCTGGAGCAGCAGGCGCTCCTTCCGCATCTCCGCCTTGACGGTTTCCATCCTCTCCTCCTGCTCCCTCCGCGTCAGGCTCATCCTGGCAGTGTCGGATCGCACTATGTAGGGCTTCAGCTGCTGCTCGCGAGAGAAGCGCTCGGTGTGCTCCAGCAGTTCATGCCGATGCTCCCGGTAGGTGATGGCGTTGCGCAGTGACAGCTCCGACATCTCCTGCTGGACGCTCATGCCGCTTGTTTCCCTCGTTGTCATCGCCCTCCTCCTCTCATGCGGCGACGTGATCGCCGGCAGTTTGAGCTTGGGGACTCTGACCTTGTCTAACATGCCCCACTGCGTTCGCTGCACCTGAGCTCGCTTCTTGGCAAGGGCAGAGTTTAAGCGCGACCGCATTTTCTCCATGTACAAGGCTTCCTCCTGGTGCAGGTACTGGTTGCATTTCCTCCAGAAGAGAGGTTGTTCAGGGAGGTGCTGGGGGTCGTTAGCTTGCTGTTGTGCCCTGCTCGCCTTCTCCTTGTCCTTTGAGCGCGTTCTTAGCTCATCTGGAGATGTTTTCATAGCGTGCATGTAGCCTGACCGACCTTGCTTCTTATTACTGTGGTCGTTCATGACCTTGCTGTACTAAAGACTTCTGTTATCTTGCGGTTGTTGATCTACTAAAGCTTTCTCTTTGTTCCTCATACACGACCACCTGCAGCTCTTGCTCTCCTCCGCTCTCCGGCTCTACGAGACCAGGTGCCACAATCATATCACCTGACAAGAGTTGACACGTCAAGTTGCTGTTAGCCGATGGTCAATGCCACGGTCTCCAACGTTGTTGGTGTGTGTCTTGCTCCTGTTCTCTTCTGCTTGCTCTCATGGTCTCTCCCGCGACCACCATCACTGCCAACTAACCGCCGATGTCATCTCGCCATTGTATCAGTCGGTACCATCAGTACCCCCTACCCCCTTCTTTGATGGCTTGCAGTACACGGCGTATCCACCCCTACCCGTCTCTCTCATAGTGAAACAACCCCACCCTCTGGTGCCGCGGCCTATGGAGTTTCACCCTGGTACCTCCTGACGTAGACCGTGACCGTGACTTTCAGTTCCGAAGTTCAGTAAACGGAACTTCCGTGCGGCCCCGAGCGGCCCGCCGAACTTCTCGGGTAGACCGTCGGACGGCGTCATGGTCTACCCGACGGTCCGCATGTCCTAAGTCGGCTGCCTGGCCCGGCTGGAGAGTCGGAAATGAGCGGCGGCGGCCGGGCGGGCCCGCCGGACTGAACTGCGGCCCGGCAGTGAGGTCCGATCCGACGGTCGGGCCCGATCATGGCCCCCGGAAGTTGACACTGAGCGTAAGTTTGACAAGCTTTCAAAAGCTGAGGCGGAAAGGTGAGGAGGATGAATGGCGAGGCTGGGCTGAAGAACGCGGGGAATACTTGCTGGATAAATGCTGGGACGCAAAGCTTGAGGCATACACCAGGCTTGCTAGAGGTAAGAGGAAGTGAGAGTCGGCAGGATACATCATCACATCATCATCATCATCGTAATCGTCATCATCATTGGTGCTGATAATGATGATGATGCGAGGATAGATATAGGATCTGTTGTTTCCCCTCTACTTCAGCATGCGAAGTGTACTGTAAAGGTCCACGACTGAGGATCGATCACCTCTGAAGAGACAAGGCATCATTTCGCCATGATGTATTCTGATTCGATGGTTCATGCAAGGCCCTTCGAGATGCGATTCTCTCTGGCTGGGTGGAGGAATCTTTCCTGGTGGAGTTGTACAACATCATGAACAAAGTAGGACCAATATCTGACTCCCTGCAGAGTTTCTGGATGACTGTGTGAGCCCAGGTCACAGGCAAGGCAAGGATAGCAAGCGCAGATTACACCAAGTTCCTCAAGACAATCAGGTACGTTGATGTTGTTGTGATGATGGCGATGGTGCTTGTGATGAGAGGGTCCCCTGATGCAGCAATGCGAACAAGTCATTGAGGGTAAACAACCAAGAAGATGTGCATGAATTTCTGCTGTTCGTCCTCGACAAGTTAGAGAGCACTGGCCCGACCATCCAAGGTCAATCGTGTTTCATCCTTCTTATACCCCTCATAATCCCTTCGCCAGAGTCTATCACTAGCAGGTTCTTCTCGGGGAAAGTCATAAGGCAGGTTCGCAGCGATCATGTCAAGAGAGGCTGTCCTGTGAGACCTTCTGATCAGGTACAATGCCCATCATGCAAGCACACCTCCAGCACCATCGAGCCAACGGTCTACCTGTCCCTGGACCTCTCGCCTCCTGGAGTCGTTTCCTTGGAGGATGCACTCGAAGATTTCTGTCGCGTCGAGACGTTGGATGCTGAGAACAAGTGGGAGTGCGAGAAATGCAAGAAGAAGGTGCCTGTGTGGTCTTGAGGTAAACTACATGACCATCTGTATTTGTGAAGGTAAGAGCTGCTATGAGGACCATGATCAAGGTGGGCTGATGAATCGAAGAAGACTCGTTGACTGAATGATGCTTACATGCAGGAGTTGCCGAGGATCCTGATTGTTCATCTCAGTAATACGTGAGTGTATGGGTGCAGCAGTTCCTGACTCCTGCTTCTAGAGCGATTCTCGTACAACGCGCAAGGCAGTAGGAAGAAGATACAGAAGCAAATATCCTTCCCCAAGCTCTTCGATCTGGCAAAGTTTGTCGACAACTCTGATCCGTCATCGCCAAGACCGAGAAACACGTTGTACTCCTTGTATGCGGTCATTTCTCACGAGGGGCAGTCGCTGACCAACGGACACTATATCAGTTACTGTAAATCCTCCGCAGGTTGGATGGAGTTCGACGACGACAGTGTCAAGGCAGTGAACTGGGAGCCCCATGTGAAGGCTTGCAAGCCGTACCTGCTCTTCTACGTCTCGGGCGAGCAGCGTCAGCGAGACCAAGCACTCCTTCAGGGTCACAACATCGACCCGCTCGCTGCGAGGATGCAACAGTTGCACGTCGACGCGCATGCAGGGCAGGAGCGATACAGCAGCACTGAGCTCGCGCAGGCAGGAGGACGAGGGAAGGGCCAGGGAGCAGAGCTATCGGTCCCTCCGATCGAGGCAAGGGATCGAAGGGCAGAGCACGCAGCTAGATGGTCTGCTGGGGTCAACCTCACCGTCCCAACACTCCCACAGTCCGAGACCTTGTACGCTCCAGGCCGCTCGCAGCTCAACGTCAACGGGGAGAGCGCGACGTATTTGAACCAGAGCTCCTGGTCCTCCCAGGCGGCAGACCCGAGGGGAGTCAGGACAGAGCTGGTGGACTCGGCAGGAGGACAAAGGAGGGCACCGCAGGGAGCTGGGATGGATCAGAGGCTGTCGGGGCAGGTTCCCAACCCTTCCCAATGGAATTACTTCCACAGCGCGTCAACTCAATCGAGCATGCCAGCATCGCAGCCGCTACCACATGCGCAAAATTTCCCCACCAGGTACTACCGTTCAACCCTAGACCACTTGGCAGCCATCGGCCCTTTGATTCCCCCAGCTCCCCCCTCTGCTGACCCGGTACAGGGGACGTATCCCCCAGCTCATCAGGCTTCCTCCTCAAACCTGCAAGTTCCTCCATCCCCACTGGCGATGACAGCCCCCATGTCAAGGACGTCGCTGCGCATGAATCGCTTTCTGGACGCTCGGTTCGACCAGCCGGACCGAGAGGACATCTCCGCCATCGTCCACCGGAGGGAGGAAGAGGCTGCCCACGTAGCCGCCCTGGAGCTGAGCTACAGCCAGAAGGATCGGCAGAGGGCCTTCGTGCCCCACCGGGAAATCCCTCAATCGATCGGGAGCCTCCGAGGGCCGCGGTGACAGCGGCCGGAAGGGGGTCAATGAAATCTTTTTATATGTCCATGTCAAACATCATACACAGCAGGGCCCTCGTTCCAGTTGTACAGTTCACACCCGCGTTCCCTGCCGTCCTCGTCAGGCCCTTGGAGCGTGTCCTCCATCGACTACCCCCGGAGCTTCGCGGCCTCCTCTAGTAGCGGACACCGAAGTGAGGGCGCGCGCGCGAGATGGCGTCGGAGTCGCTCTCGTAGAAATCGCCTGACAGATTGTCAGCACGACAAACAACGAGGGCAACACTGGTGCATCCAAACACCTCCGTTCATCTGCCAAACCATCAGGAACAAAGGGACAAGAACGAGCTGCTGCTTACGTAGGGATAATCACTGTTGCAGTTGAGTCCGAACACACCACCTGCACACAAGACGTGAACTGCAGTGGAGGAGGCGAGCACGAGATGTACAGTCAAGAGTGTGGGTGCTGTTGGCCTCCAGGTCCTTGGCAGGGAGGAGCTTTGCAGGGTCCAGTACCTGCAGTCTACGTTGAGCGCTCGCGACCATTGCGAACGAGAGTATACCGGCTGATAGTCGTCTAGACTTTGATATAACCTCCGCACAGCAGCAAACATCGTGCGATACTGGAAGAGAGACAAGGTCAAGCAACCTTCACTTGAAACAGGTTGGCTGAAGTGACTGTTTGATGAAATACCAACAATCTGCGTCTTCTGAAAATTCTCTCTTCCACACACATGTTAGCCCTCACCCCCTTCTCTCTCTCATACACACACACCTTTGTTTCTCTCTCTCCTTTTCTCTCCCCCGTTCCTTCACCTCATTACCCTGTTTTCCCTCATCACATACACAAGCCTTCTTCGTTGCTTCTCTGTCAATCATCATGACCATTCTTTTATCTCTGCTCTGAGTGAGTTACTATCTACCATTCTTTCCTCTCTTCTCCTCCTTCCCTCCCTCCTTCTCCTTTCTGCTTCCTTGGCTCTCCATTGAACGCTCCGCCATTAGCTATTTTCGGGAACCGTTACGATCGGTACTTTCCGTTTCAACGTTCCTGCAAAGCGGTAGTTATTTCCCGTTACAAGATGGTGAAAGGGCACTCGCAATATATGGGCGATGCCTGAATGACGAAGAGGAGGAGGGAGGAGGAGGAGGAGGAGGAGGAGGAGGAGGAGGAGGAGGACGAGGACGAGGAGGAGGAGGAGGAGGACGAGGAAAAGAAGGAATAGGAAGAGGAGTGGAAGAGGAGGAATAGGAGGAGTAGGAGGAGGAGTAGGACAAGTAGAATACCAAAATGAGTTGGTAGTAAGAGGATTGAAATAATGAACAGCAATGGCATTGATGTTTGTTGTGAAACTGTCAACACAGTACCTGACAATGGGTAGCTGCATGTTGACAAGAGTATAATGTGGATAACCCTGAGGCATGATCAACTCAAGCAGCCATTTACTTTCATGCACACATGCAGTGTACATGCTTTCTCTTGTGCCGTGCATCTGACTATCGAATCAGTTTCTACACGCGACCATGCGGCTGTTTGGATTCATCAGGGGTCCCATGCTTGGTAAGTTTGCACGAGTTGAAGGATTTCTCGCTAGCCCCTTGACGTCTCCTCTTCTGCCCGTTGCCGTTCACTTAGAAGCTCGATCGCTGACGGCACAGCAGACCTCCCATCTGACTATGCGTACAACAAGGCGGTGATAGCTCGCTGCTTCAGCGAGGTCAGAGTCTCCCTCGTCCTCTTCCGTGGTTGATCGTTTCTCAGTTCTCTTTGGAGGACGACGTTAAAGATTGTATCGCGGCATTGCAGGACGACAGATCGGTAGGTGGAGGAGATTGTTGTGGTTGGTCGCTTACCGGCAACGCAGCTCATGGAGGACTATCATGCCGCTGGAAACACGAAATGCCAGTGGTGAGATGAGAGGAGGGAGAGGAGGAGCAGAGCAGAGCAGAGCAGAGCAGAGCAGAGCAGAGCAGAGAGTTTTCTCGGTGGGAGGAAACAAGATGCATGATCAGACATGTTGTATCGTGTTATCTACACTGGTACGAGGTTTCTCGCCTTGATATGTACTCTACAGGCACCAGCCCTGCGAGGAGTATGTCGTCATCGGACCGTGAAGGCGCAGACTCTGAAGTCAACAGCTGCGATTGTGCTGATACGATTGGATGAAGTTTTTGATCTTGACGAGTAATTGTCGGGTGCTGTTGTTGTGTGAAGGTTGGAGGACGTGGGGGAGGTGGATGGTGGGAGAAGGGGAAGGAGGAGGAGAAGACGAAGCAGGGACGGGAGGAAGGAGGAGGAGGAGGATGAGAGGAGAAGGTGAAGGAGGAGGAGGAGGGACGGGAGATGAGTGAGACTATTTGTTCTGTGCACGAGGAGCAGGGAAGGAGAAAGGAAGCTTGATGGAGGCGAGACTGCTGAAGGAGGGGGAACGATGTATGGGGAGGTAGAGCCATCGGAGATACGCAGTGGAGGGGGAGGGGAGAGAATACGAGACGGAGGATAGACGAGATGCAAGAGGGGAGGGGAGAGAAGTGCGGAACGGAGAGGGAAGGAGCGAAGGTGAGAGGAGGAGAGGGAGAGGGAGGATAGTGTTCAACTTTCACATGCTCGTCTGACGAGAACGACGTCTATGATGCTTCTCTCGTCCTTGCTCACCCTCAAGAACCTCAGCGACACTTGACTCCCTTCCTCTCCTGCCAGCCCGTCAGCGATAAGGGGGAAGGCAACTGGATGGGGGAGAGGAGGAAGAGGAACGGCAGGGGGGGAGGTGGAGGAGGTGGAGGAAGGGGTGGAGGAGGAGAAGGTGGAGGTGGAGAAGGTGGTGGG
>NW_005434620.1:198682-199987 GCF_000315625.1 Guillardia theta CCMP2712
CTCTCCACGTCCGTCCTCTTCCGCTCGTCCTCCATTTTCGCTTTCTCTTCTGCAATGCTATTCCTTTCTCGTTCCATCCTTGTCGTGTCTTCCTTGATCTTCATCCTCTTCTCCTCCACCCTCCTCCCCTCCTCCTCCACAGTCTCTGCAGTTCTCCTCTTCTCCTCTTCGACCATATTCTTCTCTTCCTCCACCCTCCTCTTCTCCTCCTCCACCCTCCTCTTCTCCTCCTCCACCCTCCTCTTGTCCTCCTCCACTCTCCTCTTCTCCTCCTCCATGCTCCTCGTCTCCTCCTCCCTCCTCCTCCTCTCCCCTTCAATCTCATCCACCAGCTCCGCATGTTTCTCCTGAAGCTGGCGGGACTCCTCCTCCACCCCCGTCAGCATCTCGTCCACGCTCATGGCTCTCCTCCTCCAGTACTCCTCCTCCCCACCTGCCTTCCAGCTCTCTTCGAACGACTCCACCATCAGCCTTCTCCTCTTGACCTCCACCTCCACCGTTCCACCAGTTTGCGGCCTCTCGAACTTCAGCTGGAGGGGAACCCCAGCAGCTCCCGAGCAGAGGCTCGTCAGGACCCCTAGGCTCCACTCGAAGACCGGCTGCTTGTCCACGGCCAGGAGTAAGTCTCCCACCTCCACCTCCAGCTGCTCTCCTGCTGCTGCTGCTCCGGCTCTTCCTCCACCTTCGGGTGCTTTCCCCTCGACTCGATCGACTCGAAGACGGCTCAGTCCGTCTTCTGACTTGTGAAGCTTGAGGACGATCCCAGCTCCCTGCTCCTGCTCCTGCTCCTGCTCTTGCGCCTGCTCCTTTTTCCTCCCCGTCAGGATCAAAGGAGAGCAGAACTGAGCATCTTGCAGTCGGCGAATGTCCATGAGGAGGGAGGAAAGGAGGAGGGAGAGGGACGAGCCCTGCTCTTCGAGCCTATCAACGTGAGAGCTGAACAGGTCAAGCTCTGCTCTCCCTGTAGCCCTCTCAGCCTGCTGCTGCTGCTGCTGCTGCTGCTGCTGCTGCTGCTGCTGCTGCTGCTGCTGCTGCTGTGAATTGTGAAGTTGGTCGAGATTCCGTTGAGCAAGAAAGGGAGCAACCGGCGACATTCCTAGGCTGAAGTCTTGAGGTTCCCTTGGAAGGACAGGCTGAAGGAGGAAGAGGAAGAGGAGGAAGAACAAAGAGCAGGGAGAGGAGAATAAAAGGGACCAAGAGGAGTAGGGAGAGGAAGACAGAGAGAAGGGAGCGGAGGAAAGGAGGAGGAGGAGGAGGAGGAGGAGGAGGAGTAGGAGGAGGAGGAGGAGGAGGAGGAGGAGTAGG
>NW_005434620.1:200087-222791 GCF_000315625.1 Guillardia theta CCMP2712
AGGAGGAGGAGGAGTAGGGATAGGACAGAGACAAGGGAGAGAAGGAAAGTGAGAAGGGGATAAAGGAGAGGAGGGAGAGGAGCGAAGGGCGGCAGAGGGAGAGGAGGGAGAGAGAGGGCAGGTCAGAAACTTTCACAGGAAAGGTTGCTCTCACCGTAGATGGCAGAGAAGTCAGAATCCTCGAGGAAAGAAGCTCCTCTACTGACGGATCTGAGCAAGGGACGTCACCTTGAACTCCCTCGTTGTTGCCCGGAACGCTCTTCAAGGTTTTCATAGGATGAACATCTCGAATTTCATGTGTATCTTCCTCCTGCATCGTAATCATCATTACGGTCATCATTGTCAATATCAATAATCATAGTCATCGTCATCGTCATTACCACCACCATCACCATCATGATCGTCATGATCATCATCTTCGTTATCATCCATCAAGAAATAATACCATGGCTGAAAGATGACAAACTTCGCGATGTTCCCCAAGCTGACAGCTCAACTCAAAAAACAGAAGAAGAGCAAAAACAGAACAATCACATCACTTCACATCTCATTCATCCCCTCCCCTTCCCTTCCTTTTCCCTCCTCTCCACTCTTCTCTACTCTCTACTCCCCTAATCTACTTTCCTCCCCCCACCCCTTCCCATCTCCTCCTCTTGTCACCTCCGTGAACGACGGGTCGTTCAAGCTCATCCAGTGGAACTCCAGCCCTTGCTTCACTTCTGCGAGGCAACTCCAGAGCTCCTTCACGCCCTCCTCCTGCTCCTCCTCGCCCCTCCTGCTCCTCCTCGCCTGCTCCTCCTCTTCCAGCAACTGCACGACGCTCTCCACAATCTTCATCCTCTCCATCGCATCCTTCAACCCCGTCCTCGCCAGGCTCGTCCGACGCCGCCAGACCTCCAGCTAAGGTGAGAGTGGTGAGAAAGAAAGACGTCAAGTAACGCTGGCGGCCACCTCGGACTGAAGGGACACGCTCCTCTCCTTGACCGCTTGCATCGCGTCGGACAGGTCAGACCTCTGCTGCTGCTGCTGCTCGACCTCCAGCTCGAGGTCCTCGATGCGCCTCTGCTGGGCCAGGAGCTGGTGCTGGAAGCTCTCAATCTGTTGCAAGCACAACTCAGCAACAGCAGTCAACCGGGAGCTCCCCCTCACACACCTCTCTTGCAGAGCTTGCAATCCTGGCTACCAGCTCCTTCTCCTTCTCCTCCAGCACCTCCTCCACCCTCCGCTGCCCTTCCCACGTCACCAGCAGGACACTTGCGAGGACCATCATCGTACCGCCTGTGCTGCGAGCGTCGAATCTCGAGAACTCTCAGCCCTCCTCTTCTCCTGCCACAAGAGCTCACGGAACCTTTCGGCTCTCACAGGAGTTTTGGTTGACCAGGAGCTGAGAATCAAGGGATCGGACCCGAGCTGAAAGTTCGTCGATTTCAATCTGAGGAGCTCGTGAGGAGGGGGGGGGAGCAGAGAGCAAGCGAAATAAACCTTGTCCTCGTCTCGCTTACGCAGCAAGCTCGCCATCTCAATCTTAGTTTCTTCGAGCTCTTTTTCTGATGAAGTTTGTAAACGGCGGTTGAACTTCCAATAGAAATCTTGTACCTTTCGTCGCCAGCATTGCTTCCCATTCCTTCTCAAGCTTCCGGGAATTCTGTTTGACCTCGCGGAGCTTGTTGTTGCATTCTACCTGTATAAAAGTCTGAGGACAAGAAGAGCAAGGCAGGAACAGGAGGAAGAGGAGGAGAAAGAGGAAGAGGAGGAGGAGGAGGAGGAGCAGCAGCAGGATGAAAGTGAGCCGATTGTTGACACCTGTACTGCAGCGATCTTCTCGACCTGCAACGAATGTGCCTCCTGCACTGTCTGTCTGAGCATGGAGTTCTCTTCCTGCAGCTGCGAGGAAGCAAGGGTCTCATCCTCTGCCATCTCTCCGCTGCTCACTTCGCACCTTGAGGATGGTTTGACTGGCGGCTTCCGCTTTCTCCTTCCATTTCGCCTCCTCCTGCCTGCAGCGAGACTTTCAGCGAGCACGCGGCAATGGAGGAGGAGAGCGCTTTCCTCCTGTATCTTCTCTCTCCTTCAAGCTTCTGCTGGAGATCTGACTGCAGACTGTCCGGCATACCACCTTTGATCTTACTGGCCAACACCGGGGAGGGGCCGCTATGCTCGACAGCCCGGACGGGCGCTGGGTCGTCCTCTGCCCACTTAGATGTGATGTTAGAGTGGAATAGAGAGATTGCGAGGTCATGAGATGCTCACTGGCCAGATGCTTGAGGAAAGGTTCAACATGGAGAGGATGGAATCGTCCCGTCGAGGTGTGCTGCTCGCCTCCTTTGTTGTGTTGGAGGACAGCTCTCGCCCCTCGCTCTCAGCTTGTCGAGCAGGAAGGCTTCTTTCCATATCTGCCTCCATCCTGCGTCCCTCTCCTCGCGCAGTCTGCGCCCCGTCGCGATCCCTCCTGCTGGTGAGCCAACCACGATCTCTTGTGAAGGAGGGGGAAGCTGAGAGAGGAAGGGGAGAGCCAGGGGAGGAGGAGGCATGAGGAGACGCGAGAGCCTTCGCTTGTCCTCGCTCATCGTCTCTCCTCCTCCTCTCCGTCAACGCATGCAGCACATGCGTCATGCCCTACCGACACAGCTCTCCCATTTCTGGAGCGGATTGACAAGATCTGAAACATGGTCGGGGGTAGGGTTCTCATGGTAGGGGTTATTTTACCAGAGAACACAGGCATTTAGTAGGTAGGGGTAGGTATAATCGGATGTTCCGGGGGGATAGAAGTGAGTCGCACAACACTTGTATTTCAATAATAAAACAAAAAATGCTTTTCATTTTTGTACCATTCTCAATCAATCGCAGTACAAAAAGCTAAACAGGAATCTGTACCAGTTTTCATCCATAAAAATGTTTTTCAAAATTCCTCGGTACGTAAGGAAACTTGAGTAAACTACATGGGTCAACAAAACCTGTACCCTCCCGTGAAAACTTGAAATCTAGCCTCGGGGTTTGAAATCATTTTCGGGCTACTCAAAACTTGACCAGTCTTCCCATGTGTTGTCAATCCTTGTCACCGCGCCGGCAGAAATGGCGGAAGTAGCTCTACAGGAACATGCTCCCGTTACCGCCGTCTCCTCCTCCTCCTCCTCTCCTCCCACCCTCCCTCCCCACGTACCTCGAGCGAGTCCACTCCCTCCTCCCGCAAGGCCTCCTCGTTGTGTGCCCGGATCCGCTCTGCGCATGTTCACGTCAGGGTGTTTGACGAGTGTGCGGGATCGTCTGCCTGCTGTGTATCCGATCTTGACTCCCCTGGGATATGAGACAGCGTCAGGATGAGACTGAACAAGAGTGTGCGGGAACCTGTCTATCGCCTCCGTTCTCAGGAGATTGATCATCTGAACGTCAACTGCTGTCAAAGATATGAAACATCCCACGAAGGAGCAACCGGGAAAGGAGCTCTCTTCTCGTAGTTCAAGTATGCTTCCTCCGGCTCCAGTCCTGCACGGAGTGAGCACTCCAAGCAGGCAGTAGGGCATGGCGCACCCCCAAACTCGAACTGAGGGTGGAACGCAGCTATCAAGACGTGCTCGCCAATCTCGTAAAGTTCTCCGTTCTCAAGTTCGTCCTCCATGACCTGACATGGATGGTCATCGAGCGCCAAGATTGCGGTGCAAGCACCTCGCTGAAGTCGTTCCAGTCAAGAAAGTCAGGGTAGAGGTTGGGAAACGCGAGGATGGTGGTGGGTAATTCCTGGAGGCAGGTCAGGGCGCCACGACGACAGTGTTGGTGTTGTTGGAGATGGAGGAGGCTATGGGGATGATGAGGAAGAGGGGGAGGAGAAGAAGGTAGAGGAGGAGAAGGCAAGAGAGAGAGGGGGAGGGGATGGGAGGAGGGCGATACATCCTCTGGCGTGTCGATCAGCATCTTTGCTGCTCTTGGTGTTAACCCGTACGCAGTAGCTGGCAGGCAGAACCTTCTTCGATGAAGAGATCTTTGGCGTCCTCCTCATCGGTGATGTCCTCCCTCACGATGATCCTTCAAGCTCGCGTCAGGATTACTCGAGCCCGCCTCGAACGAGCAGAGGACCTGATCCTGTCGATGACTCCGCTCGCCCAGGGACAGAGGCCTAGACGCACCTGATGGGCAAAGAGGAGGCACGTTTGTCGTCACGAGGAGCTTAGGACGGACATAGCCTGTTAAGTTCTCTGCTTACCACATGTTGAATAGCCCATTCACGGATGAATCGAACATTCTCATCGCTATCCGCGATCATTTGTTCACGATTTTCTTGCACTTCCTCGCCTTCTTTCTTGGCTTCCTTGCTTTCTTTAGAATTTTGGAGTTCGCTTGTAAACGGGTCAGTGACAGGATTGCCAAGGCAGAGCCCAAACAAACCGGTTAACTAGGTTGGATATCGCAAAGATTTGATCGTAAGGAATCGGAGCGGGAGCTTTCGTCGTCTTCTCCTGCCCCTCCGACGATGCTGACTCTGGGAATGGAAGTTCACCCCAATGGTATCAAGAAAGAAGAAATAGACTCCATCTCACTTGCAACTGATCTCTTGTTCGCCATGGATGACGATATCGCATCCGATGACGCCTTGAGCTCAAACTCCTGAGACCATTGCGGTCATGGACGACTCATTGTGAAGATCAACAGAAGCACATCAGCAGACGTCTGAGCAAGAAGCTTCTCGTGAGGGAAGTTGATGTAAAGCTCTTCGTAGGCTGCCAGTTGTCGGCGAACCTGCGGAGAGCAGCAGGGGAGGTCACCGGATTCTTGATGATTCACTTCTCCTCACCTCCTCCGCGGGAACCCCCTCCTCGTCCTCAACAGATGTTAGCACCCGTGCGCGTAACATAATGAATTTTCATACCATGGGAGGTGAAGTTTTCCAGACCTTCTTCTTCTGGTTCCACCTCACGTCCTTCACGTCCTGCAAACTGTCAAAACCTAAAGAAATATCGTTCATCCTCCCCTCTCCCATGACTTCCTTGCTCTGTTGCTCTCGGTCTCTCTCTCTACCTGCATCCCCTCGCATCCTCCTGTGTCGGCGGTCCAAAACCTCTCCGTCTTCCCTTCTCCCCCGTCTCCCGAGGCCGGAGGGTCACCCGGACGCACAACCTCCGCGTTCCACGACTGGGAGCACAAGGATCAGACGAAGAGGAGGACGGCATTCGTGAGTTCGCCACCTCCGGTGTCTTCATGATCCTAGGAAAGAAGGGGTAGACTCGACACTGCGCGGGCCTGTGCTCGTAAACACTGCAGGTCTTCTTGTCCTCCGAGAGGAACACGCATCCCTGGGAGCCCCCGGGCAGGCTCCTGTCCTTGAGGAGGAGCCAGCCGTCCACCTCCATCTTCCCAAAGCTTGCCACTACTTCCTCCCTCGTCATGGCGAAGAACTCCATCAAGCCTGCGACCTCCCCAGGAGCACACCATACGTCCCCGTACACCTGACAGCACTTGCCGCACCCTGTGCAGGCGAAGGGAACCTGCCCTCTGGCTTCCCACCAATCCTCTTTCCCTGCTCCTGCATGGAGCACGTGGAAGCTTCTCCTGCCGACAGACACCTCGCGGGTCACGGGAGGAGACTGGTGAGGAGGTCGAACCAAGAGCGCGCCAGATGAAAGCGGGTGTGAGCAGGAACGGGGAGGCAGGAGTGGTGGCGGTGGAAAGCATGGCAGAGGGGAGAGGAAGCATGGGAGAGGAAGAGTGTGTGTGTGTGCATGAGAGGATGAGGATGGAGTTACGCACAACAGCGCCATGCCCAGCGCCATGAGCGACCCCACCGCCGGCCTCACCATGTGCATAAATAACAATAATGCGACCGGTCGTGACTAGTCGAGTTCAGAGCTCGCCTCAGGCACTGTCTGTACCCTCATCCCCATGATACCCCCTCTCTTAAAGGAAAGGATGGCGCCGAGACATGCTGGGGCGCTAGGAGCGCTGCTCCTCTTGTTCTGCTCCCCCTGCAGCTCCTTCCGCATTCCAGCCCTCTTCAATGGCAGACAAGTCATCGGAGTCACCAGGAGACAGCACAGCTCTCCCCTCATGTTGATGAAGACCCCTCAAAACGTACCCATGAAGGACTCTCGGGGTTTTCTTTCCTTCGTGAAACGTGGTCGGATGCTGATTATGGGCAGGAAACAACATCGGAGATAGTCGCTATACCACGAACTATGCAGAAGATCTGAAGCCAGAGGTGCTGCTGTCTCGCATGGCTGTATACTTCTATCGCATGCTCGCTGAGAACATAGAAAGGTAGAGGAGCTACCTCCTGGAACAAGCGAGGAATTCTTGAGAGACGTTGCTCAGAGGTGAGAGGGAACGCACATCAATAGAAATGTTGAAGCTCATTAATCTCCTTGCCTAGACTGAAGAGTTCCCCATTGGTTCGAGACTTGGAAAGCGGAAGGATCAAGTTTCGTAACAGTGTCGTCGGAACGGAGGTATCCAGAACCAGGAGCTCTCGAAAGCCACGATCTGACATGGAAATTAAGGTTGTCGACTGGATGGTCAAACAAAGAATCGCCAAGGACAGGAGGGTAGCGGTAATAGAACATCATGAGACTTCTGCACAAATCCCTGGTCCTTCTCAACTCACAGATACGGAAAGGTGGCGTATGGAAGACAGCTGATCCGTCTGGCTGAGATCGTTCACTGCACCAGAGGGCATGACTTCAAGGTGGGTTGAACACGTACGCTCCGAAGCATTTGATTCACTTTTGTACAGGACGAAGAACTCTTCTATCGTTTCGTATCTGACTACGAGAAGGGGTAGGGCTAGTTTGCGAATTGAAGGGTTCTCATGCTAACAATGCTGCTAAGTTTGATCAATCCCAAGACTCCTTACCAGTACGCGATGAGGGTGAGCATCTATTTGTATCAAAGATTCCTCCCTGACTGTCTGTTTTCCCTAAGGTCCTCTCAACACCTCCCATCCTGTTTGCCGGCATCGTTGCCTTCCTAGTCATTGCTAACATTGCATACCTGTTCAAATCACCTTAAAAGTCTGGAAGTGATCCACTTGCATCGAGTTCTGCAAGCACTTAATAATCTTACCGCGCTCACGTTCAAAGATAATCAAACGAATAAAGCTTTATTTACAATTGATTCAAGGTATTTACACAAATATGTCATGCTCAGATCTGCTGAGCCTGAGCCATGGTTGACGACACATGGGGAATGTGGGGGATCCCTCCCATCTTTGCAGGCATGCTCGACGGCATCTTAGGAGCCGTTGACCCCTGTAGGTTGAGCGAGACGTGGCTCTTGTCCCTCATGTACCTCGGGATGTAGTGCTTGAAATGATTCTCCGCACTGTAAACATCCAGATGGGGTTTCCCAAGCAAGTCCTCAGTAATCCTGTGATTTGGCATCATGTAAACCCAAGGCTTCATTGTCATAGCTGTGTGGATGAGACCAGTATCCCTCTGATGAGGGCAGAGTGTAAGATCTTCGATTTCAACCTGTTCTCTTGTGTAGTACTTAGGAACACCCTCCAGCTCGTCGAGCTTCGCCAGCATCTCGTTGTCCACTGCGTACAGCTCACCCGAGACCTGGGATCCCATGCCAGGTGCCTGAAGGAGGAAGGGCACGTAGTACTCATCGGTGATGAGGGGTAGGCATGGTTTCGTCTTTGCTGCACCGATGTAGTTTGCACCACGGATCACTTTAGAGTTGTAAAGGCCTCGCTTCAAGGTCCCGTACACAAACACTAGGTTGAACGCATTCATGGCGTTAGCTACCAGACCACCATTGCAAATCATCTCGATGCCTTTTTTCTGTTGATGTAGATGTCACTGAGTAGATAACTTGTCTTGCTTGTCTGTCTGTTTTCCCTCTCTTGCTCTCTATCTCTCCTCTTGTTTCGTCTTGTTGACGGCGCGCTCCTCAGATTGTTATCTTGATGTGGTGGAACTTGCGGATCGACAGGGGACGACCTTTCTTGAAATAACCTCGCACTCTTTCTCCAGTTGGCGGGATAATTTCAATGTACAATAGAGTTTTCACGCCAACTGTGAAAACAAATCTAATTCCATCCCCTTTTGTCGTCTCCTGCAGTACTGTTCAATGATTCTTACACGACAACTTGAAGTTGGCATGTAAAGAACCAGTATGAATCTTCAAAATTACGCCAACGTTGATAGCCCCTATCTCTTTTTTTCCTCGAACACCAGCATGCACAGGTCAACAGTTGACCCACCCTCAAATCACCCCAGGATTTTCCCCACCCCCCTATGCACCTCCCACTACCCCGTATTGTGGTCCCCACATCCAACGTACCGCCCCCTGATACGAGACCATGATACAATTAAGGGTTCATTCGATTAAATACACACCTTCTGCCCAATGGTACGTAAAGGTTCTAACAGGCAACAACCCCTACCCCCATGGATGCCTTTGAGCTAGACCGCCCCATCAAGGCAAAGGTACGAAATGGGTACCCCACCCCCTTGCCCCTTGAAGTCCCCCAGAGCCTTGGGAAGGATGGGGAATCAAGGGAAAATACATTTAAATATTGCTATATAATAACGGTACGAGGATAGTAGAGGATCAATACAAATCAATTATGATTATCCAAAGTGTATATGAACACACAATATTTTTCGTAGATTTCGTTACAAAATGTCTCAAATATCTAATTATTAAAAAGTGATTTTTGGTACAAACTTTACTATATTGAATCACTTTATAAATTATAAAAATATTTTTTCTACGAGTGAAAGCGAGTGGTACAGCCGTGGTACAGATTGCTGGAGACGTGCATCTCTAAATGCGGATGGAGGATTGATATAGGCCACACTACCGGTACAAAGTCCAAATTTCTGCTTATAATCGGTCCGGGTGGGGTGGTCACCATGGCCCAACATAGAATTGACGGGACAGGAGTGAACCTTTGTCGTCACTTTCCAAATATACAGATAAATTTTGAATTCTACCGAAAATATCGCAAATATTTAGCAGGTAGAGTGGGTCAACACTCCAAGGTTTCAAAAGCTGAAAACTCGTAGCTCTTGAGAATCGAGTCCTTTGATCAAAGGCTACAAGATTAGAGCCTTCCATCCTCCCACGTATCGGCTTACTTCCGGCGTGTCATCAAGACTCCAACCGTTGAGTTACAGAGTCCCAAGTCATTGCTTTACTTCGGCTCCAGTTTGACCACATTTTGACCAAATTTTTGACCTCCCAGCTGACCAGCAATCTTGGTACACCTGGAGATTTGACAGGTTTTGACCGCTAGTTGACTGATCTGCAGGCTTCAAGCTCGGTTGACGCACGGTTCCGATCACGGCCGCAGTTAACTTAAAAAATTGTCCTCCCTGATTTGAGTGAATGGCAACCCACGGGATGGCCGGAGCCGGCCCAGCCCGGGGCAAAGGCTAACCTCGTCATTGAGGCGGGCCGGTAATATTTTGAGTTAAATATTTGAAGTTGAGTAAAGAATCACGACGAAGAGACAACGACATGCTCTGGGGCTGGAGGGAGAAAGAAACGGACAGAGGAGAGAACGCGAGGGAGGGCGAGGAGAGGAGGATGAAGATCAAGTTGTAGAGAAGAAAGATGCACGATATATGGGTGGAAAGAGAATGGTGAAGGAGGGCTCCGAGGGCATGGAGGGAGAGATAAAGAAAAGAGAAGCCCAGGAATCAACATGGAGGGGCGAAGGTATAAACGATTGAAAGGTGAAATAAGGAAAGGTAAAGGAGAGAAAATGAGAATCACAAGGACGAGATGAGGGAAGAGTGGAGGATCAGAGAAAGGTACACGATGAAAAGCGGATGAAAATTAGCTGGCGGGGCTTCGTGGTTGCGAGGAGTAATGGTATGTAGGATAATGCTATTTCGGAGAAGATATGAACAATGCCAGAGAGAGAGATATTGCGTGGAAGAGACCGATTATCAGGGAGAGAAGGAGCACCTGGTAGCAAGATAGAGAACTGGGGAAAGGTTCATGGCATGGATGTGCTATAATAGCTGATGTATGAGAAATAGCTGGTACATGAGGGGAGGAGCTGCTGTATGAGAGCTTCTTGTGACGTCATACCGCAAGTGTGACGAGTAGACTTATACGAAGCGATGCCGCACGTGGAGTGCAAGAGCGATTTTTTCAACACAAAAGCACTGATAATGATTCATCCAGCTAGATCAGCCCTGCATCGGTCGCTCAGGCCTCAGACCATGGTTGCTAACCGAGGTAGACGTTTTGTGTGGCAGCCTCCATCATCAAGGCTGACGGGCCCCCGCAGGAACCTTCATGTTTCTCGGGGACAGCAGCAGCAACCTTCGGGCTGTAAGGATTGCGGTCTTGTTCTCATGTATGGCAGCCGCTCTCGTACTGGTCACGCTCGGGGGCAGGGATCCCGTCTTCCTTGAGAACGGTATAGACGAGGATATGAAGACGGCCGTGGACAAAATCATGGCACGCCCAACAGAAGAAGATAACAGCGCCAAGACCGTCGCAACGCATGAAGCAAGAGCTGTGAAAGGCGACTTGATGATGGAAAGGGATCTGATCAAGCACATGAAGGTGAAGGCAAGTGCTATGGTCTCCTGAACTCACTCGCCTGCTCTCTGCAGATGGTTCGCGCACAACTGGTGAATGGAGAGCCCATGGGCACGAAAGACATCGAATCTCAAATCAAGTTTCTCAAGGAGGATATCGACTTCCTCCTTCTCAACCCTGAGTCTGCGGGGTATACCAAGATCCCGTATGACAGCAGGAAACGAAGGCTGGAGCTTGCGCAGCGGATAAAATCACTTGTCGACTACTTGCAGTATCGTCTCGTCACCGAGCATGGGTGCAGCATTCACGCTGTTCTCAACGATGGGAGGTGCATGCCTGACCCTCTGCCCAACAAGCTGCAGGGAGACTGGGAGCAAGAAATGTACGGCAACTCCTATCGTGCGTATCAGCCCTACTACTACGCTCAAGGGCTCGCGAATGGAGCGTACCCTGGAGGATTGGCAGGAGGAGGAGGAGGAGGAAGCACAACCAAGACTGTGGGCACGGAGATCAAGGCTAATGGCAAGAATAGGTGAGCTCCGGCCCTGTCTTGCCTCTCAAGTTTCTGACGCTTCGAACGTACAGCCGCAACGACTTTGTCATTTTTGGTGGGCCTGTCAGCGTGAAGTTTCCTGCTCCTGCTCCTGCGTACACTACCATTGTCTCAGGGATGCCGGGAGGGCAACCCATGGGCTCGCTGCTGCAGCCAGGGCCTGGCATTGGGCGGTGAAAGTGTGGGAGTACTGTAGAGTAAACTGTTTGAACCCGGCAGCCTTCCCGCAGAGTGAAAGCAACTATCATGGCATGACAGCAGGGTCTGTCTCTGCAAGTGTTCACACTACTGTTACCGCCTCAACAACTGAACTGTGGCCCGGCCGTTGAACGTCAGTGACGCGGTGCATCACCCTGAAGTCGGATTCGGCTAAGCAAGCTTCTGATTCGACTAACCAAGCTTCTGATTCGACTAACCAAGCTTCTGATTCGACTAACCAAGCTTCTGAGTAACTTGAAAGACTGAGAGAGCCATCACTGTCAAGAAAGTGCCCTGGCATTGTCCATGTTTTTACTGGGTTCGAGAATCCTGCCATTAGTTTGCAAAAGTTTATTACTAAATTAGATGAACCCTTACTTGCTTTGCCGCCCCAGCTGCAAGCCACTGATGGAAATCAATTCACGTCAGTTGTTCTCCCTTTTCGATGCCCAAAGTTGTGACTTCTCCCTTCCTTTCTTTCCGTCAGTTCTCCAGGGAATTCTCATCAAGTCAGGGAGCTCCTGACTGGCTTCAACGCCACACCTGATCGCCTGCTCCTGCTGCTGACTAGAGAACTCGGAAGAGCGATTCTCTTGCGGTTGAAAGCCACTCGAGCCGCAGGGAAGGTACTTCTTTGCCAGCTCTCGAAAGGAGGAAGAAACCCAGCCGTCTACTCGAGCTTTAACATGGAAAAGTTTCATCTTCATCCTGCCGATCCCCCGAGGAACGCGAAACCGGGCGCAGCGAGTCGTAAAGATGGCGTATGGCAAGATGAAGTCACAAGAAACAACAATGAAGACGGGGGCAAAGGTCTTTGTGAGGGCAAGGTCAACCAGAATCTTTGTTGAGGAGTAGGTAAACCAAGTGCCGATGATGATGCCACCAAAGAGCCAAAACACGACCAGCCCGACTCCTATGAAGAAGAGAGAAACTCCGGTAACGTACAGGAGCACCGCGATGCAGCCTGTGCAACCCTCTTTCCTCCTCTTTCTCCTCCTTGTCCGAGTTCCGGCTGCACATCATGACGAAAAGAGGCCACCAGCCATAGAAGGAACTCCGTATGGTATCCCTGCGATAGACCACTTGTGCCAGCACGCGGCCAACCGTGAGGTGACCGGGAGATCGCTCTGCAGCTCGTAGCAGTGCGGTGTGATCTCCATCGAGGTCAGAGGAAGCAGGACAAGCGACTGCTGACTCGAAAGAGCTGTTGAGATGACAAGGAAGGAAATTTTGCGCTTCAGCCATGTCCATTTCGTCTCGAAGCATCCTTTCTGTTTAGTATCGACGGTTCGGGGCTGCTGACTGCAATCGCGGTCTCTTGTCTTGGCTGCACCATAGCTCTGACACCAGGAATAACACCACCAGCGCTGTAAGACTGTTGCTCCTCCTCCTCCTCCTCCTCCTCCTCCTTCTCTCCCTCCTCCTCCTCCTTCTCTCCCTCCTCTCCCTCCTCCTCTCCCTCCTCCTCTCCCTCCTCCTCTCCCTCCTCCTCCTCCTCGCCACCTTCAACAGGAGAGGTGTTGTTTTCAACGACAGGTTCACTCCTGATGGTATCCGGCAAAATTCTTGAAGTGATATGCTCTTCTCCTTTTAACTCACTTTCAAGATTCGCATCCTTCATCATCATGTAAAAGGAAATGCAGGCCCAAATGATCAATCCCAGGCCAACGCTCAACTTGGACGAGATGTTCTCGTATGAGCTCTCATCTCCAAGAATACTGGTCGTGAATTCATAAATGCCAAACTTGCACAATGCCTCCTGCCCGATGTAGCTGAGCGAGCTATGTGGGGCACAAGTTCGATTATATTGATAGTCATCTTTTGACAACAGCCATACGAGACGGTCAGGGTTGTCACTGACATAGTATGCCTTCATCACCCTAGCCTCCGACGATGTCAGGAACCAGTTGAACCTTGCGCTCATGAACGCCATATTATAAACGATCCAGAGCATCGGGAGCAAGCACTTGCCGATGAAACGGATATCTCCTTGATCGACCGTACAGTTCTGCAAGACGATGGTGATGAAGAGTATGAAGAAATGGAACGTAAAAGCGAATTTGAAAATGGTAGAGGATAGACCGTTCTGCATGAACCAGGACTTCTGGTCATGATTTTCAGGCCTCGGATCTTGGCTATCCGAGTTATTGCGTTGAATGCAACCGGTATCGTTGACCATCTGATCTTGCAAGCAAGGGAAGCAAACTGATCGATGAGAGGTGTTGGTTGAAAATTCCCCGGGGGGCATGGTGTGCAGCAGTAGTCGAGCATCGCAATCTTGCATGAGCTTGTTGTACAATTGGCTCCGCTGCGGGACGTCGCCGTACAGTTTGAGCCAATGCAACAAGTCGAGTACCCCTTGTCTGTCGAGCAGGGGCGATTTTCCATGTCGCAACAGCTGGTACACATCGATTGGTTGAGAATCTTGTCCTTACCACAAATGCGATCACCTTGCACTGAGCTTGTGATGAGAAAGGAGAGAATACAAGTGCTGCACAGCTTGGAATGTATGAACAACATCTCAACGTCTTTGCCTCAAACAATTCAGACTACAACTGTGCTGGAACAAGCGAGGTCCTCGAGGAGAGGAGGCTGGGACAGAGGACGCCAGAGGTCTAGTCAAGAAGCCACCCTCCACCCTACCCCTGCCAAGGCCAGAGTCAACATGTCCAGAGACCCGGTACTCAGCACTGCTGGACATTCGGAGGCCGCCGCTGCGCGGCCGCGGCCCCGCGGGGGTCCGACGGTCACGGGTCCGACCGTCGGCGCGACGAAGCCTTGAAGCCTTTGCGGCCTACTTGCGGCGGGCGGCCCGGCGCGGCACGATGTGAAAATCGCGGCTCAAAGTTAAGTCAACCCCCCGGCGAGTCAAATAAAATGCTGGACCGTACTGCACCAAGATTCGAAGAGACAAGACTGATGGAACGTATGTCAGCCGTGCCATCAGATAGCGCCGAGTTAACAAAAACTCTCCTGTAAACCAAGACGACTTACGTGTTTCAAGGCGGCATGTAGCGTGTGGACGAAGAGGGGGCTTTCCTAGCCGTCTTGCTAAGGTCCTCTCATGTCTGGATGCTTGGGTTTCACATCCTAGTATACAGTCTATCTCTCATGTGCTCCTCAATTCTGGTTTTGTGTGCATTAAACTCGGTCTTGAGCAAAAACTGCCAGGCTTGTTTCAATAAGGTTGATGTGATATCTGCGTTACTTTTGGCATAGTACAAGTCTAACAAACTTGTATTCCGTCAAAGACCGTACGGAAACACTGTCGAGTCACTGAGAGTCCAATCGGATCGCACCCCGGAAGTTCAAGGTGCCGCGCCTCCATTGTATTTCCAACTCGGCCGGTAGTGTTAGTTGTAACAAGACAGTTTTTGCTCAAGACCGAGTTTAATGCACACAAATCCAGAATTGAGGAGCACATGAGAGATAGACTGTATGCTAGGATGCCAGTGAAACCCAAGCATCCAGACATGTGCAAGACGGCTAGGAAAGCCCCCTCTTCGTCCCACACGCTACATTGGCCGCCTTGACACGTCAGTCGTCTTGGTTTACAGGAGAGTTTTTGTTAACTCGGCGCTATCTGACTGGCACGGCTGGCATACGTTCCATCAACGCCGGCGTGCGCGCGGCGGCCCGGCCGCCGGGGCCGGGGCCGCCGGCCAGGGCGGCGGCGCCCTGGGTCAAGATGGGGATGAGGCTTCAGTTACATTCATCGCGTGACTCTCCTACCCCCTACCCCTTGACTTCTGGTACCCTACCCCCTTCAATAGCTGACAACTTCATAGGTTAGTACCCCTACCTGTGTCATAATCAATACATCCTACGTCAGTTCAGTAAACCCCTACCATACCCAATGCCACCTGAGATTATGTACCCCCACCCACCAAAAAGTACCTTCACCCAATATTCCTATTATATTTGCTCTAGTGGTACCCCTTATATATTCACCCTCACCCCTTCTGGAGATACCCCCACCCCCCAATTTGTATTGTACCAGCTGTCTTCCTCTTGCAGGGCTCATGCAGAGGAGCGAGGAGGAGGCGGGGGAGGTGGGGGGTAGGGAAAGTGCGAGGAATGCAGGAAGCGAAGGCGGAGGAATGGAACGAAGATGGTGGAGGAAGAAGACTCTGCAAGACTGTATTGAAGAGACAGAGAAGAACATACCTAATTCACAGCTGAGGAGAAATGCTGTTGTATGCATGCCCGCACGATTGGAAAGGATGGGAATTTTGCAAGGCTTCATTTTCTGAATTTGCAGGAAAAACATTTTGATGAGACATTGAAGTAGTTTTGGAAAAAAATGATAAGATACGATAAGAGCGCAACAATGATTGTCCAGTTTTGCGCAAACTGAAAGTTTTCATGTTTAGTGGAATGTGCAGAAAAGGGAAATTGAAGACACACAATTTACATGGTCTTTAGTTTCATTTCAGGGGAATTATTGAATGAGCACAGATGATAAAGTCTTGCCACCTATTTCGTATCTCGTGAAATCGGAACAAGAATTTGACTCTTTGGTGAAGGCAGAAAAAGAACGATGCCTGACGAAGACCCAAACAAACAGATTCCACGTATCTTCGTGGGAGGTTGAATCTTGTAGCATGAAAGAAATTTACGCTGACGAATGTGCGAAGGTATGGCCCACGGTCGAGATCCTCAGAAACCTGTGAACGAGGAGATGATTCGAACAGTTTTTGGCAAGTTCGGAGAAATCGTCACCATCAAGACAGGTTTCTGACTTTTAGTTCTGTCGTGTTGCCTTGTGACACTGTCGAACAGGCATGAAGGATTTCGTGTTCATCGACTACAAGGACCATGAGAGTTGTCAGCGAGCAATCGAGACAATGCATCAGAAACCCTTCGATGAGGACTCGTCGGGCCCGATGAAGGTAGGAGGGGGTGAGTTGGGAACGACAGGGTGTGAAGATGCTTGTGTGCAGGTTCAATATGCTGAGCCGAGACGCGAGCGCCGCGCGGACACTCGGAGGTTTGAAAGGCGTTCTCGCTCCCCGGGAGGACGGGGAAATTTCATCCGACGTCCTACCCCTCCGCCGTTGGAACGTCCGAGAATGCCGGAGGGATATCCTCAAGACCGCCCCCGACATTATGAGGATTTCCCACCAGAACGTGAGTGGATGGATAGGCCAAGGTCCAGGTCCAGGTCTGGGCGTTTCGACCCTCGGAACGATTACAATCGCCCGCTCCGAAGCCGATCTCGCTCCCCCGGCCCTCCTCCAAGTGCCTACAACGACAGGTACATGGATCGTCGCCACGAGCATCATGGCCAGTATCGCAATGGAGGGGATCACGGATACAACCGAGACATGCCCCGTGACCCGACGATGCGTCATCCGGGCGATATGAGAGGTTCCGACCGCGATTACGGTCGTCAGCCAATGTATGCATATCGACTTGTGCTCGCCGCTTGCTTTGGTATTGAAGCTCATTGGTGTTTGCAGGCCTGATGGAAGGTATCAACAGCATGGAAGGGGAATGCCGGATAGAGGATATGACCGTCAAGCTCCAAGGGAACCATACAATGCTGGCCGTGATGACCGTTACGATCGAAGGCAACCTTATCCCAGAGACGATCGATACGACAGAATGCAGCCTCGCCGGGAGGATCGACCCAATGGAGGCCCCAACGGCCCAGGAGGATACGATCCAAGAGCTGCTCCTCGGAACGATCAATTCCGAGGGAACCCGCGACGCCCCCCCTCCCCGGCTAGGCCACCGGCTGGAGGGCGGAGCAGGAGCAGAGAGCCGATGGAAAACACTTCCGTCAGGAGGGATGACTACGGGCAGTATGACATGAGGGGAGCTCGAGACAACGCATATGATAGACCAGTGGACCCAAATGCTCGGTACGGCATGGACAGGCCTGATGGAGGGAACTACGATCAACCAGGTCGAGGAGGGCGTCCTGAGCCGGAGAACTTTCCGCAGCGATACGATCAACAGCCTGGAGGAGGAGACATGAGAGGCTACGGCAGGGATGCCCCCATGGATAAGTTCTCTTCCTACGGGAACGGCCCCAACGATGACGACCGAGGCCTGCCGCCGAATGAGCAGTCGAGGAGGAGGCAGCGCGAGGAACGCTTCTCGTCCAACAACCCGGGGGAACAGGTCCAGCTCCTGATGATGATCGACGTTGTCTTACCCTTCCTGCAGGATGCTCCTAGAGACCAAGGACGGGCCGCAGCGTCTGACTTTGATGATGGAGACATGTGAAACTGCACACGAATGGCAGGGGCACAAGCACCCCGTGGTAGATGAATGGCACATGGTTAAGGTGACAGATCGTAAGGAGAGGTAGGAGTTGACTTCTTGAGTACGAGTATGCACACCGGACAACGAAGCAGCAGGAAAAGATTGGAATTTAAGGAAAGAAAGAAAGAAAGATGAATTCTGCTTGCACTCCTTGTCAGGCTGCGACAGTGGCTTGCTTGAGGGAGAATGAGTCTGTTGAACATTCACATGTTTTCACTAACATCACTTTAGAAACATCGCTAGATCAGATGTCGGAAGTCTCCCTGTAGCCCTTCCAAGATGCGGGAGACACGAAGTTGTGCTCTGCCATGGTCTGCAGGACGAGCTTGCCTGCTGCTCCGTCAGCCAACTCCAAGACACGAGGAAGGGAAGAGAGAGAAGGAACGAGAGCAGACGAGAAGAGGAGGCGGGGGAGAGGGAGAGAAAAATGAACTTGGGGAGCAGGGAAGAGATGGAGGGAGGGAGGGAGGGAGCTCTACAAGAAGAGTTGGCGGGAGGGAGGAAGGAGCTCTACAAGAAGAGTTGGAGGGAGGGAGGAAGGCATGAAGGAGTGGAGGGAAGGTGGTCAACCTGGCTTGTCGTTGGGATAGACTTCCATGCATTCTTCCATGAGCTCCTTTGCCACGTCCCACTGCCCCTTGAAGTAGGGGACGAGGGCCTTCTCGAACTGCCGGCGCCAGTCGGCGGAGGTGATGGGAGGGAAAGTCTCCCAGAAGTCGTTGCCAGAGGATTCTGAAGGAGGAGTCAGCTGGGGAGGAGGGAGGAGGATGGAGAGGCTGGGCGGATCAGGAGGAAGGAGGCGGAAGCAGTCCAAGGAGGGCACAAGGAAGAGGCGCTCAAGGCACACAGGGGACGGAAGACGCGGAGAGTCGGGGAGGGAGGGAGGGAGGGAGCAAGAGGAGAGGAGAAGCTACCGAGGAAATTCATGTCGTAGTCGTCGAGGCTGAAGGCTCTGGTGTCGTAGGTGAAGAGGTCGATGGGGGTTTTACTGTCAGGAACTTTGATCTTGTCGACCTGCTGCTGAGTCAGAGAGAGAGAGAGAGGAGGCGAGGAGAGAGAGAGAGAGGAGAGAGAAGACAGAGAAGAGAGGAAGAGAGAGAGAGAGAGAGGAGGAGGAGGAGGAGAGATGAACAAGTGGGAGACAAGGAGGGTAAGAAGAGGAAGGAGACAGCAGGAAGGATTGAGGACGAGAAAGGAGGCAGGAGGAGGAAGAGGGTGCCCGAGACCTTGCGGCAGAGCTTCTGGACAGGAGGGGAGAGGAGGTCCCAGAACGCGTCGGTCATGAGCACGAGAACGCCGTAGATCTTCGTTGCAGCCTCGAGCCTCTCCGACCACTTGACGTTGGGGGAGAGGTAAGTCGGGTCGATCTTGAGAGCTGAGCCGATGGCTCCCTCGATGGCCCAGCCAGCATGCAGCCCGAAGCCGAAGGTGATGGTGTAGTTGGGGATCCTTGCCTGAAGCTTCTCGTTGGAGGTCAGGCGAAGGAGAGCTGGGCAGGTCGAGGTCTCGAAGACGATTCTCAGCACAGTCCGCAGAGCCGCGTCAGCGGTCGAGACGACCTGGCCGACCGTCCGGCGCTCCGGCAGGCGCCACGCGAGCTGGAAGGCGTCGCCGACGTTTTGTTGGGAGCGCCCTCGTTCTCGGAGACCGAGCGATGCACAAAGTCAGCGACGCGATTGACGAAGATCATCACGTCCTCTTGCAGACACTCCGTGCAGTCAGTGAAGGATCGGATGTCGCAGAAGCCCCAGACGCCCTGGATGCGCTTGCCTGGGATCAGAGCGTTCACGTCCTTGCCGCTGTTGAGATTCTCGGTGATGATGGTGGAGCCAGCCTCTCCAAAGGCAATCTGAAGCATCGTGGACAACTTGATCAGAGCTGCTGCGATCGACTTCGTCTCTGCGTCCCCGTCTATGATCTCCGTCTCTGCGTTCATCCTCGCCATCGGGTCTGCCATAAGCCCTCGCACCATCGCCGTCATGGTCTCCAGCGGCACGATCACCAGCTTGTTGGTCAGCTGCCCGAAGTTGAAGGTGGCGAAGCCCAGCAAAAAGGTCACGAAGATCACCGTCGAGCAGCTCTGCATCGCTTGGCTCTTGGAGTCCTTGGTGGTCTTTAGAACGAGCATGGTACAGGGGTCCGCGTCCGCCAGGGAGGAGCAGGGGTAGCTGTCGCACGCGCCCCCGTAGAGGGTCCCGAACCCGAGCCGCCATGCTGCGATGTCGGGAAACCAGCGGGAGAAGGTCGAGTTGGGGTCAAGCCGGACGCTCTGGTTGAACTCAGTGCCCCAGGGGTAGGTACCTTGACAAGTTTGACTGCCGTTGAAGATCTCGATGAGCTGCTCGGCCGGGTACCCTCGTAGGTCGTACATCCAAGTCCTCTGGGAAGGGCCGTAGCCCCACACGTCAATGCCATTCACTCGCAGATACCGGAAGGTGCAGCCGATGGTTTCTTGCCGGGTTCCCAGCGTCGTCCGGTCAATGGGCGGGCAGCCGGGGAGGCAGGTGGAGTTGACCTCGGGCTGGTCAAGGCAGTTGTACTTCTGGAGGAAGCGGAGGGAGGCGGTAGCGAACGGCTCTGCGCTGACATTGTTGTCTGCGACGGTGAGGAGGTAGTCGAGGCGAGAGAGCTCGTCTTGGAATGTGCACTCGGAGGACTGGAACTCAGACGCAGTCTGGATGAGGAGGAGTAGCTCCCCAACGATGAGCATGGTGGCGATGATGACGATGATCTTCCGTTGGATCCCGTCGTTGATCAGCTGGCCGACTTTCGACCCCTCTTGCTGTGTCCTTGATTTCTTCTTGATGAGCGTCAGGGCCTTGAAGATTCGGACGATACGCGCTGCTCTCGTCCCTGCTCGCGCCGCTCGCCCGGCTCGAGCAACGGTCGCGCTCCCCCCCTGGCCTCCTCCAAAGAGGCTGATGTCCCAGAGGAGAAGGAAGTCAGGGGCGAGGGAGATGGTGGAGATGAAGTCAAGGTAGAAGAAGAAGGAGAAGCAGTAGCCCGGCTTGAAGAGCGTGTAGAAGATGAACTCCAAGCTGAAGAGGCAGAAGCAGAGCAGGACGATGGTGTAGAACGAAGGGTCACTCTCCTTAGACACATCCGCCATGGCGTAGATGTCGGTACCCCACAAGGAAAAGACAGTCACGACGATCATGAGCATAGTGAAGGCACTTTCCTCGGGATTCTCAACCACACCAGGGATCAGCGACTGAGGGCCCTCCCGCCTCCTCGCCCGCGCCTCCTCTTTGGCGATCCGCTTCTCCTCCGCCATGCGCAGCTTCTCGGCCTCGAGCCTCTCTTGCGCCGTCATCTTCTTCTCCGTCGTCACCTGCAGCACCTGCAGGTCCGATCGCCCCATGGAGCGCACAAGGTTGGAGATCTTCGCCATGTCCGCCTGCCGCTTGTTGATCTTCCGCTCCCACAGCTTGCGGTTCTTCGGGTCCCACTCGACCAGGTCGCTATCGTCGTCCACCTCCTTCTTCTCCTGGTACTCTTCCTCGTCGACCTCCTCGATAGGGTCGAGCAGGTGGGGGTTGAAGTCCTGCATCAGCTCCTCGAAGGTCTTCTTCCCTGCTGACGCCGACGGCAAGTTCTCTCCGTCGCTCACGATCTGCTTCGTCGCTACTCCGCTCATGAGCGCGCTGGTGCTGCGCCGAGGAGAGACGCTGCAGGAGTAAGGAATCAGACAGCAGCAAGAGAAGGGGAGGAGGACGAGCAGGAGCAGGAGGAGAGGAAGTGCTCGACCTGCTGCTGCCACCGGTAGAAAGCTGCCTCTCCATGAAAGCATGCTTCTTGGTCAGACTCTCCAGCGAGACTCGGATCGGCAGCTCTCGGATCTCGTCGGGGAGTTTAATCCAGTACTTAGTGACCTGGAGGACTGTCAGGAGGAGACGGCAAGACTTCGAACGAGCAGTCACTCTTACCAGCCCGTCGTCGCTCTTCTCGATCGCCTGCACCTCCCCAGTTTTGCCCTCGTACCTGCACCCAACAGACTCACGACAAGACCCCAGGGCCCTCGCACGTGCCTGGAGAAGTTGGGAGGGAGGTTGGAGACGATGACTTGATTTCCAACTTCGATCGTGTTCCTGGACGAGGACTTGGAGTGCAGGAGGGGAATGTCAAAGTTGTCGTCCTGCAAGGGCGGAGCCGATTCTGGCGAGGACGGTGGAATCATCTCGGATCTTGCCCCGTCCGTCGCCTCCGCAGGCAGCCTGATGCTGTCGGGGAGGGCAGGAGGACGAGAGTAGAGGCGAGGAGAACTCTCACTCTCCTCCAGCTTCGCCTGCTCCCGCGGGTTTGCAGCAGCGGGCATGGGAAGAATTTCTTCGCTCGCGCCTGCACAGACAAAGGGAACGTAAGGGGAGCCAAGAGCTCGAGGAGGCCGGCGAACCTTCATCCCTTCCAGCGCTAGAGGAGACGGACGTGTGCTGGTCGTAGACAATCGTAGCAGCAGCCTGGGGGGCTGCTGGAGGGAGCAGAGGAGTTGACTGAGGAGGTCAAGTCAGTTCGGCACGTGAAGCAACAGGGCCCTCACGTCTGATTCTTGTTCCCCCCAGTCTTCTCCTGGATCTGACGTTTCTCTTCCAAACTCTCCCCCGCTCACGGTCAGGGGCAGGTCAGCCCCTTCCTCCTGCCGCCTGCTCGACGACGGCAGCGCCATCCGAGCGACGAGCGCGTCCAACGGGTTCAACTGTGACCGACATCAGCGGCAGCCTCCCTCCCCTCCCTTCCCCGCACGCACATGCTGCTGCGCGGACGACATGTCCAGCGAGTCTTCCCTGCTCGAGTCCGCATCCATGTGCCCAGGAAGGTCCATGAACTGCACTGGAGTCTCGAACTGCCATGGGCCGTCAGGGCTGCTAACTCGAGGAGGCAACGGCAGGACCTGACTGTCAGTATCGTCCTCCTCGTCCGCCAAAGAGTGCATCGGTGAGGGACCCAAGTCCCGAAGAGCTGGAGGAGCTCTGCCCATGTCTCTTGCCTGCCGCAATGGAGCATGAGACGGTTGAGATTCTGACAGCTGCAGGAAGAGCAGGAGGGGCACAAGCAGAAACAGAAGGAGGAGGAGGGGCGCAAGCAGAAACACGAGGAGCGGGAGGAGGAGGAGCAGAAACAGGAGGAGGAGGAGGAGGAGGAGGAGGAGGAGGAGGAGGAGGAGGAGGAGGAGGAGGAGGAGGAGGAGGAGG
>NW_005434620.1:222891-248570 GCF_000315625.1 Guillardia theta CCMP2712
AAAAGAACCAAAAGCAATATAAACATTATAAAATAGAGACCCCTTTGCCCCAGGTGTCGACATTCAAGCTATGTTTTGTAAAACATTCCAATCAGATTTTGAAATCAATTCAAAGATCTTGAAGGAAAATCTGGCAGAGGATGAAAATTCTCCGGCACAGCGGTTCGGGACGGGGGGTGGGTCCTTTTGGCTATTCGGATTGAGTTCATGACAGCAGCCTGACGGAATTCCTCAGTACCAAACATTTTACTTATTTAATAGGGTTTAAAAAAATTCGGTTCGTTGTCCCGCTGCTGACTCCGTGACCCCACCTACTAACAACCTGTGTAAAGTAGACTTAGGGGTGGGGTTGTTGGCAATAGTCATTCCGCCACTGGGCAAGGTAGTCGGGACGGTTCAAGTAAGGTTGTAGATTTAACATCTCTCAGAACAACCAAGAAAGTGCGAGCGAGCTCCAAAGGGAAGGGAGGGGACAAGACACTCTGACAACCAAGAAAGACAGAAACGATGCAAAAACGGAAGGAGGAGGAGGAGGAGGAGGAGGAGGAGGAGGAGGAGCAAACCTTGTCAGTTTTCGATCGCTCAGATTCAAATTCTTCTCATCGCGCAGGCTCAAGGTGCGCGAGATGCCGGTAGCAACCTGCGCAGAGTCAAGAAAGGGATGAGCAAAGAACGCCAACAGGAGCAGAAGAAACGAATTCAACTCAGAGTTCAGGCCAGGGAGGGAAACGAATTTAACTCAGGGTTCAGGCCAGGGAGGGATGGAACGGATGGGAAAGTGGGGGGAGGGTAAGTTGGAGGCTGCTGTGGATACAGAGGAGTGGAGGAAGCGAGAATTTTCTCATCTTATCTAAGTAAACATGAGATGCTATCAACCATGCTTCCGAGCATGCGTGCTCCAGCCTCGTTCTCTGCGGAGTATGAAAGCCATGCTAATTCTGTTGCTGCTGATCTTGACCCTGATTCTGACGCCACCTCCACTCACCGCCCTGCCTTCCTTTCAAATCGTCCGCTCTCCTCAAGTCTGACCCTGTCATCGTTGCATTCTCTCAAGACTTTGATCCATATCCTCCCTGTCTTCTTCTTCTTCTCCTCCTCCTCCTCCTCCTCCTCTTCCTCCTCTTCCTCCTCCTCCTCCTCCTCCTCCTCTTCTGTCGTGCTCTGGCCCGTGCATCACGCCCGCAATGGCGGTTGAGTCTTCAAGGGGGGTGGTAACAAGAGGGTGGATGTAAAACAGGGGGTGGGGGTAGTCTCCTCAAGATACTCAAGGGGTAGTGGGGACGGACTGAGCTGTTGACTAAACGGGAGGGGTGGTCAGGAGTTGTAGTAATTGAGGGGTACAAGGGTGGTTTCAGTTGCCATCAGCAGGGGTGTATTGAACAGGTAAAGAGGAGGTAGGGGTACTCGATTAGTGATGTGTAGCAGGTAGGTAATCTGGGGAGGGACGTAGCCACCGAAGGTAGGGGTACACAGATATATGAACGTTGAGTTCGAGGGGGGTAGGGGGTGGGGGTACGAAATATTGACGAAGGGGTTAAAAGTTGCCAGAGAGGGGGGGTAGGGGTTATCGAGGAAGTTTGACAAGGGGAGTAGGAAAAAATCTGAGTGGAGGAGGAGGTCGAGGAGGGGGAAGGAGGAGGGGGAGGGAGGGAGGAGATGGAGGACGGGGACGAGGAGAAGGGAGGACGAGGAGGGATGAGGAGGTGATGGAGCAGGAGGAGTAGGAGGAGAAGAAGGAGGAACCTGACACGTGCGGTGTTGCTGGTAGAGACGGATCCTCCATCGCAAGGCTCCACTTTGCCTGCCTCTGATCAGGAAAGGAGGAAGAGGAGGCGGTTGAAGAGCACCTCCGTGGTCCTTGATGGATGGAGGTTCGCATGCGACCAGATCAGCTGCATGGCGATCAGACGAGCATAGGAGAGGAGAGAGGAGAGAGGAGAGAGGAGAGAGGAGAGAGGAGAGGAGAGGACAAGAAACTGTAATACGAGGATCGACAGAAAGGAAGGGGGGGGATGGGTGGGACACGAAGGTATGCAGGTAAGGGATACTTGCCTCTAGGCTCGACACCGTGCTGTCCAGCTTGGAAAGACTCAGACCCTTGACACAACGACGTCAGACGCAGCGGGAATGAACGACAGGAGAGGAACCATGGCAGCACGTTCCTGCTCCATCAGGGCTACTTGGTTCTCGAGCTGGAGGACGCGCTTCTGTGAGAGATCATTGTCTCGCCGAAGCTGACTGTTCTCCTGCTCAGCAAGACGTGAGAAAGGACGCTCCCGTCTCCCTCCTCTCACCTCCTCGCTCTGCTCGAGCCGTTTGATCGCCTCTCTTGTTGCCTTCTCTGCTATCGAGTGCGACTGCGAGCGGCTCTCAACCTGCCATGATCTTAGCGAGACAATGCTGAGCGACAAACGGAAATGCAGCAGGATAGACAGGCAGGCAGGCAGGCAGTCAAGTCAGTCAGTCAGTCAGTCAGTCAGTCAGTCAGTCAGAGAACAAGTATCTACTGACCTTGACCTGCAGCTCCTTGAGGTGAGAATAAACTTCATGCAGCTGGCTCTTGAGCTCTTCGATCTCCTTGTCCTTGGATGCATCTGAGTCCCTGCCTTCACGGGCTTCGGGGCTCACTGGATGAGGAGCAGAAAGTTTGACCAGCCGCGCGCTGGTCGGTCGCGTCTCAATCCCTTCGTTCTTGGGAGCGGGAGGAGAGCTGTTCACTTTCTTCGAGCTCCTCTCCTTCTGCTCGCCGGCAGGGCTGCCAACAACCTTCCTCGGCAGCCTCA
Organism: Guillardia theta CCMP2712; assembly: GCF_000315625.1. NCBI lineage: Eukaryota > Cryptophyceae > Pyrenomonadales > Geminigeraceae > Guillardia > Guillardia theta. The sequence continues at coordinate 225,675 of NW_005434620.1, forward strand.
GGAAGTTGGGAGAATTCTTCGAGGGAGAGGAGGAAGCCTCAAGGATTTCGATGCTGTCGACGTGAATCTCCACCTTCGTTGTGAAGCCATCGGGACCGCACAGTTCAGCATCCTGTGAGGCTCGTAACGACAGACTGTACACGAGCTCGCCATCGCGTTCGCTGCCTTCGCCGCCTGGCACAAGGTCATACCCAAAGACCTTGGCAAATCCGTTCTTGACGTCGGCTCCTCGGCTGTTGTACTCCCAGAGGATGAAGACGAAGGCGTCTGAGCGCGAGGCGGAGATTTGAAACTTCTCTCCATCGAACTGAGCATGCGATTTCTTCTCGCGCGACCAAGTCTTCTTGACACGAGACGTGCGCACTAGCTTGTTGCTCTTCCTCTCGAACTTTCCTCTCGCCAACACCCTTATCTCCACGTAGAACTCCCCGGCGCTCCGTGAGTTTATCGGCAGGTTTACCACGTCAGCGATGGACAAGTTCAGCCTGAACCTTTCTTGTGTCGTCTCCTGCGTGGGTGGTCGGTCGCCATGGCTAGGGGAAGCTCGCACGGCAGCAGCCTCCTCATCCTTCTCCGCCTTGTCAGCCTCGGCAGGATGGTCATCAGAAGCCTTGCTGGCAGAGTCCGAGAGAGACTGCGAGTTCTCGGAGAGCAGGAAATCAAAGTCCTCGTAGGGATCCGCAACCTTCTTCTCTCCCTTTATGTGTGCTGTGGGGAGTTCTTCCACGTCCATGGCGACCAAGAGTGCAGCATCCAGGCTTGCAAGCAGTTCGTTATGATCATTGCTCCCACCGTTGTGGATCGTTTCGCTCATGGTTTGCAAACACGTATTCAGATCTCAGTCCTTGTAGTACTTGACACGTTCACTGTCGGATTGTAACCCAGTCCATCCGCTGGCTACAGTCCCGTCGGAAACATCAGCGTCAGCCTCTCCTACCTACCAGGCTGCAGTTTCACCCTCTCCTTTCAATTCTTATCGGGTCTTTATCAAAGTACCTCCCAATGTCACGCAAGCTTCTTCTCGGGCCTTGCTTTCAAATTTCTGCTCCTCCTCAAGGATCTTGATCTTTCTCCCTCACCTTCCTCAGCTTCTCTTCGTGCTTGTACTCTTTTTGTTCATAACTTCTCATCGTCGTCATCGCTGTCTCTTCATCGCTCCGCTGCATTCATTCGTCTCCCTTCAAAATAGCGCATTTATCGCCATGTTCAAGTGGGTGTGATATTGTCCTTCGTCGTACCCCCCACCCCCTACAAATTCATTGTACCCCTGATGAGAATAGTGATTATTGATTATTTGCACATGGGGGTAGTATCACCCTACCCTACTCGGTGTTGTCTACCCTACGGTAACTTGATGGACATCGTCAGGCCGTGCGGGACTCGAAGCAAAACAAAACCAGTGCAAGAGAGTGGAGATGAGCACAACTGAGGAGATGACGATGTAGAAAGATCAGAAGAAGTGATGAGGGAAGAAGATCAAGAGACATCAAGGAGAGACATCAAGGAGAGACATCAAGGAGAGACATCAAGGAGAGACATCAAGGAGAGACATCAAGGAGAGACATCAAGGAGAGACATCAACGAGAGACATCAAGGAAGCGGGGAGAAGAAGTGAGATGTAGAGATGTAGAAAACAGAGAGAAGAGCGAGAAGTTTTGAGAACTCAAAGAGCGATAAGGTGAAGAGAGATACGGGGAGGAGAGTGAGAAGAGAATGATGAGAGAACAACGGCAAGAGAGTGAATGTAGTAAAATTCACGACATCTCACAAAGGACTCGAGCACTAGATACATTCATGACACGAGAGCAATCAGGCCAGGGGCAGCACGTGATGTTAAGACAGGAGCAAACACGTCTTTCATTCCTCATGCTTTCTTCGCTCTCTTCTCGAGCTCCAACGTCTGATGTCTCAGCTCCTGCACGTCCTGCGTCAGCGTGTGGATCGCGATCTCATCTGCCTGCAGCCGAGCCTCCAGCGCCTGCACTGCCACGTCGTCCGTAGGGATCGCGCACAGAACTCCTCCTGCACACCCATCGTCGGAAGAGGGGACGGGAGGGATCGCAGAGCGGATGCTGTTGGCAGCATCGTTGGCATCCGCCACAGGCTGCTGAGCTGGAGGAAGGGCGTTCAAGGACGGGCTGGTTTCAGCCAGAGACTGTGTCCTTGCCTTGGAAGCGGTCGATCCGCGCGTCTCCTCCTTCCTGCTCTGCTGAGAGCTCCCTGTAGCAAGGGAGCTGCTCTTGGCTGCTGCCGCATGAGGCTTCGCAGGCTCTTTCAGCTCCTTGGAGAGTTTCGCGTCTTTGTGCATGCCGTCCCGTTGGTCTTGCCGTACACTGTCAAGGGTAGCCTGCAGCAAGCCGAGATCCGAAGCGGGAGGTGAGACTACTGTCCTCTTCCCGCCCTCCTGCGGCCTCAGGCTCTCATCCTGCGGCTTTCCGAGCGAAGAACGAGCGTTCCATGGAGCATACACCGTCGAAGCAGCGCGCATGATCCTCCCCTGACGCCGAGCAAACTTGTACCCCTGTGAGTACGGGCTGTAGTCCTCGTGTCCTCTTCCTCCCATCTGTGATGCTGCTGACTTTGCATACTCCATCCCAATCTTTCCGTGCTTCATCTCTACGACTTTCACATTTGCATCGCCGCCGTAAAGCAAGGAAGAGCCATCGGGAATAGGGAGACCTCCGATAGCATAGCATACCGTGATCACAGCAAATACTGCAATAATTCCAGACATGAACCCCCGTCTGTTATGCACATAATTTCCACTTTGGTGACACTTTGAAGGTTCTTCAGCCTGTACCATCCTGACTATTTGCTTGTAGAATGAAACTTGCTCCCGAGCTCCTAAACAGCCGCTTCACAAACCACAGCTTGTTGAGGTTCCCTGCCTCTTCCTCTGAATCTATATCTCCTCCTCCTCCTACGATACTCCTCCTCTTCCTCTCTTCCTCTCTTCCTCTCTTCCTCTCTTCCTCTCTTCCTCTCTTCCTCTCTTCCTCTCTTCCTCTCTTCCTCTCTTCCTCTCTTCCTCTCTTCAGGCACGAAGAGCCATGGAGGCGTGGAAACTTTTAGGTTTAAAACTGTTTTCATCCCCTTACCAAATAGTGATTGATAGAATTAACAAAACTTTGTATTGTATCATATATACTATTAAGATTCCAGTACTGAGATCCTTTTAAAAACATAGTATGAATACTGTTCACCCACGAGAACGCATCTCAGCAGGTTTTCACGCAGGGGATCACGAACGAAGGAGGTATCAGCGTCAAGAAGGTCAGATGAGATCGAGGTATGAGCATCAAGACACCTTCATAGAGATATCAGGGTAAGATAAGGGCATCGGTAAGTCAGGTCATCTCATGTCCTGAGACCAAACAAGGGCTAATACGAGAAAGAAAAGAAAGTGGTCGAGAGAGGTGAAGGCAACCTTGCAAGAAGGAAGCGGCGAGGAAGAGACATAACTGACAATAGGAAACGATGTTTGAGATCGAACAGTACAATGAAAATAGAGAGAGTATATAGATTCTCCAGCCGAATCTACGTTGCAATTCTGATCCCAAGTTTCTTGGGTGTGTTTGTTAGCACGACGGAAGAACCACGTTGGGAACACGATCTGGCCTCTTTCTCCAAGCTAAGCACGAAACCTCAACCATCTCCATCCTATCTCTCGCAGAACTGCGCAAAGAGCATTACAGATAGCATGGCAACATGTTCGAGTGAGAAGGAGCAAGCCCTGGTGGTGTATAACCCCGATCCCCTGCTGGCCTCGTTGCATGAAACCGAGCACGAGTTTCGACTTGAATGGACAGGGACCGGGCGCTCTCTTCCTGACAGTGTGAAACTGCAGCAAGGAGGTAGAGGAACAGGGGCCACGACGTGGGCGGCGGGATACATCCTCGCTACTTTCATCGCGAAGTACCACTCGAACATGGAAGAGAAGTTGCCCAGAACCTTCGTGGAGGTCGTGAAGACGAGGGGGCAGGAGTTCAAGTTCGAGGATCGGACTGTGGTAGAGCTGGGAGCTGGTCTTGGACTTGTGTCGATCGTCTTGGGGATGTTGGGAAGCAGGGTTGTGTCTACAGATGGGGATGAGACGGTCATTCCTTTCCTTGCCAAGAATGTGCGCGCGTACAGGCAGCATATGAAACACGTTGTCAAGGTTGCCAGGCTGCACTGGGGTTCTAGCGAGGATGTACAGCTATGCATGTCCAGGCTGCCGGCAGAGGGAGTTGAAGGGGGGACAACGGTAGATATCATCATGGCGGCTGATGTTGTTTTCGGTCAAGATACGCGCGTGTGGGAAGCACTTCTTGCTACAATGCTTAAACTATCGCATCGGGGAACTATCATATTCTTCGGCTATTCAAGTCGGTACGACTTGGACAAGAAGTTCGTAGAAAGCTTATCAGAGTATTTCCTAACTGCGGAAATCCCTTCGGAAGACTGGAGAGACACTTACGAACAGACTTCCGTACAAGTGATGATAAGAAAATAAACAGCATTGAAAGAATCCGACAAGGACAAGATCTTAACACTAGTACTAGTTCCTACGCAATTGTCTGTTTACTGTAACATTTCGAGCAAATTCAGCATGCAACAATCAAAGCCATGGGGATTCTAATTTACTGCTTGATGTTGTTCTTAGCCTCGTCAACAGCTGCAACAAAAATGAATCACATCAGAAATCAAACAATCAAAAATTTGAATTGTAGATAGTTAACAGTGGGGCAAATCGAAGGGAGAGCCAAATCAGTCGAATTCTCACCTCCCTTGATCTGCTCAACGAGCTTCTTGCTGATACCCTCCTCCGCGTCCTTCTGCTTGACGAAGTCGAAGGCCTTGAGGGCATAAGTTCCGATGAGAAGAGAAACCTGCTTGGCAGTGTCGCTGAGTCCCTTGTCTCCCTCCTCAGGCAGCTTAGCTGTAAACCAGTGACGTCAGACGACATGAAGTCAGAAGCACTTGGAATACCGCAGTACACGCCAGCTCCTCCAGCAAGAACGGCAACGAGGATAGAGAACTTGGAGAAGATGAGACCGACAACGGCGAGGGCGATGCCAGAGGCCTTGGCCTTGTCATCCTCCGACTGCATCTTGAGGGCGGTGGCGCGAGCGGGCTTGGCGACAGCAAAGGAGCTTCTCTTCAAACCAGAGACAGCAGAGGCTCCCTGGCGGAGCATGAGAGTCTGGGAAGGGGTGTACGCGAAAGCATCGGCCTGTTTCCGAAAACGTAAGCAATGGGGCATAACAGAACTACACAAGGCGCAAGGCAAAGGCGGCATGGAAAGAATCATGAGGAACAAGAAGAAGAGAGTTATAGGCAGAGTCATAATCAAATCTCTTGATAGGTTTGAAAGAAAAAGATTGAGGACCACTCTGCATCGGAACAATCTGCTCTAACCCATTGCATCCCCTGAACAATCCGAGAGGTTGCGGGATCACGGACACAAGGAAGGAGGCAGGGTTGGAGGATCAGGAATCAGAGGGAAGAGAAAGGGACACTGCATTATTAGGATCACGATGTACAGCATTGAGCGACTCACGGAGGCGAGCATGGCAGCGACGAGCATCAAGCTTCTCATCATGAGCATTGTGGAACGGCAGACAGCGAAGCGCGGCAAGGGACCCCTACTACCCCCACCCCTGGTGGATCCTGTCTATACCCCATGTTTGATCTAGGACCCCTGTCTGATGACCCCCACCCACAGATTTCCATCTTCATCTCCGAACGGCAACCCAGACCATTTAAAAATACACCCCACCCACAGTGGAAATTGACCCCCCGGCCTGCACCGGTACCTTACAACGAGTAGAGGGCCACCCCCACCTAAATAAATACGCCACCCACCCTTTCCTCGACTACCCCCTACCATTTAGATTCTCGGTGTTGAACCAGAGCACAACTACCCACCCCTACTTTGAAAATAAGGGAGGGGCATCTGCTGAGATATGGACCGGTACCTTGAACGAGGGATCCTGGTATTCCCACCCCCTGCTTTACCTCAAAAAGTGGGTAGGGGTAGTCTCAATGCTGACTTCACCGTCATGAAAACCTCGTCGGATCAGATGCAACCACAGACTACCCCTACCCCATCTTTATATCATCAACCCCCTCCCCTACCCAACCGGTGGTGTCCTTCACTCTACTACCCCTATTCACGACTCAAGAGATTCTAGAAAACTCAGAGGACCCCACCTCCTAAAATACCACCACGATGCTTCTCCTCTCATTCTTGACTACCCACCCTATTGTTGATCGAGGCATCCACCTCCGGACCCTGACCGATCCCTTCATAAAGCCGTAAGGCTACTAAAATCGATGGGGTGGGTTATCCCTCTTGCCACCCCACCATGCTCTCATGATTGCCTGTTGTTGAAAGGACCCTACCCCAGACCTGCCCTCCACTCAGTGACTCGGAGTCCGGCCCGGTGACCGGCCGCACCCGTGACCTGGCACTGCCGCAGTGAGTGGTCCCAACTCAGTTACTGGCCGGGCGGGTTTCGTCGAAGTAGGCTTGCTGGTACGGTAGGCTTGGGCCAGTGCCGTCGAACTTCGGAAGTAGGCTTGGGCCCGGGCAGTGGCATCGGGCCGGCGGCCGCCCTTCCGGGGCGGCGGCGCCCGGCCGGGGCCCTTGGTTTAACGACTTGAAAGATCCGAAGATAGAGGTCCGAAGTCAAATTCGCAATTTATGTTGTACGTTTTGCTTTCTTCAGAAATCCCTTCGAGTGAACTCGGAAAGTTGACTCGATCTCCCGGCCGCGACCGCCGCCGGTATCGGAAGCCGCCGGGGCCTGTCACGGTAAGTTCACCTCAGGTAGTACGGTACGGTCACGGGGTCACAGTGGCCGGGCCGGGCCCGCCGGGAGTCCCGTTTTATGAGTCGGCTACGGGCAATGCCGGGCATGCTCCGATTAGCTAGCAAGGAGGACAAGGAAAGCAGCACCTGAAGCAGCACAGAAAGCAGCAGGTCAGAGAGCAGGTAGGGATGGAGGTCGGGCGGAGGGAGGTGCTGCTCTTGTACCGGTCGCTGCTCAAGGCTGCCAAGCGCCTGACGGAAGAGAACCAGAGGAGGTTCGTGGCCGATAGAGCTAGAACTGACTTCAGGTGCGGTCACCCCACCCCTGCCTCCTCTCCGTCCTTGGAGTGCTGCGAGTGCGGTAGAGCTGTGGCGAGAGGTGGATCTGGGAGGTGTACTTCATACTAGAGGTATCCTGGGGTGACGCAGGGAAAGGAAGAGGGATATGATGAGGATGATATGGTGTGCCGGCGGGAGGATGTGTGATGTTCCTCATGGCATGCGGATCCCTGGAGGAGTTTGCGCTTGGATGTGTGGAGGTTTTGTCGTGATTGCACTCATACGATGATAGCGAGCAATCAGTTGAGAAGGCTTCGAGATGCAACTTGAAGCTTTTTCAAAGCTGGACCTTCTGTCTTACAAGCATGCACTGAAAGCTTCTTGCTCAGGAAACACAAGACCCTGACCGACCCTGACGAGATATTGCTCGAGTATGGGGAGCAAGGTTGAGAAAGGCAATTCTTCTCTGACGCTCTCTTTCACGCGTGCAGGTATAGAATGGGGCTGACATATCTAGACACTGTAGAGATCCGCGTGAATCACATGGAAGTGAGTGAGACTGCTCGTGTTCTTCTCCCTCGCCCCTCCTGCCTCGTGTTCCTCCTGCTATCTGCTTTGCCTGTGCATCCCCAACCAGGGTGATGACGAGGATACTTCATGATGTGGGACGTCCGCTGTACCGTCTCTGACCTGCTCGACCGCAGGCGGTGCTGTCGGCGTCGCCGGCGGTGATAGAAGGGGGTCACATCCCGAGCTCAGGCCAGCATTGATGGGTCATGGGCGGGAGGACTGACGATCATCAGCGACACAAGTCGAGCTCGTGTACATGTGTAGCTGTTGAGAATGAACCGATGACGTGATCGAGCCGGAATGTCTTCGACAACCTCGACCGCGAGGAAACAGCACGAGATTGCTGGTTGGATGCGTCATGGAGGATCTTTACTTCAACATGCTATGGTTACAGCAACCACTTGGCTGTCTTACAAGTGAACGTTCCAAGTCTGCGCGATGTTGGTGCCGAGCTCACCCTGCCGGCAGCATCAGAAGGATGTATGATAACAATAGAGATAAGGCGACACACAAACACAAGGACAGGTCACATCTCTTACGTTGTCGATGTCGGCGGAGTTGACGGCTTCAGCCTGCTTGTAGGAGAAACCTCCGAGGTGAAGCTTGAGGTTCTTGAGGGGATCGCGCTTGAACAACTCAGTGAACTGGACGAGAGTTAGCGAAGAGGAAATCAATGTCTGCAATGACAAGCAAGACAAATCATCGCAAACATGATACGGTCCGGACAGGCAGAGGAGCCTATGAATACATGGAACAACAAACAAGCAAAGCTACGGGTCACATATGCACTTGATGTTTCATTCATCTCTACTACAATTACTACTGCAATATCAGCACAGCATCAGCACACATTTCAATCGAAGCATATCGCTACAACATTCACTTGCACACTCGCCTCCATAAGTGATATCACGAGTGTTCTTGCCATTGAAACATCTTCTTATCCTCATAACTTTCTCCTCTTGCTGAAACATTCTCACCATTGCACAGGGGGAAAACTGATGGCTCTTCAAGTACCCACCCCCCTCAACAAGGACATCGACTACACCCCCTCCCAAACTCTGAACCCAAGTTATACAGAACCGGAATTACCATGCGGGTGGGGTGGAGTCAAGAGGTAGGGTACTCTTTTACGAAGGGGTACTATCAGAGGGCTGAGGTCCGGTGGGAAAAGCCAAAGATTGGGGGAGGCAAGTGATAGAGAATTTAGAGGGGTGGGGGTGGTGGACATTTAAAACCAAACTACTGTTTTAAGATTTTGTGAGCGATATTTATATTATTGGCAGATACCAAAGATTTATGATCCGCATTGTATTATTTGTTTTTGTTCTGATATATTTTTAAAATAGTAGCTATTCTAAAATTTACATCAAAGAGGCTCTTTCCAGTAATTTTTATAACACTATGATTGAACCAAACTGCTGTTACTCTCGTTTTAAAAACTAACATAATTGTTTTTTAATACAAAATTTTTCTCTTAAAACGAATATTGATAAGCATATACATTCAAAATATCTTTTTAAAAATCGCTCTAAAACGTTTTGGCCTCGCCGCCGCCGCGTGCCCACTATGCTCTCTTTCGCTCGAGCAGCTGCCGCCGGCCCCTCCCGCTCGGTACTCTCCTCCCTCCTCTCCCCTTCCCGCCTCCCAGGAATCTTTCTTCTTTCACCCTTGTCCACTCTCCACGTTGCGATCCCCTTCCACCTGGTCCTCCAACCGTAGCGTGTTGGCTCCTGTTCTTTCAAGATCCGCTTGAGTCCGGCGTCGCTCGATGCTCTCTGTCTCGTTCCTTTTGCTATTTTCTGTTTTCACATGACCGTATCTTTGATGGAAAAGCAAATTGTGTCTTGTTTGAATCTTCTTTCATGCTCTGAATGTCCGGAGGTTCCTGGCGGTTGTTAGTACTAATCGTTTGACCGGCTTCTCTGTTCCTTTTTGACCGCATTGAAATCTTTTTCATTGTGTTATTGTGGTAAACTTTCACCTTGATGTACAAACAGTTTATCTTGCGTGTTGCTTCTTAGATTGCAAATCATCGTTTGTTGTCAGATCCATGCAGACTCGTGTTTTGTTTGTTTCGTTGGGGTTGTTTTTACAGAGACTTGAAAGTAACATGTTGTATCTTTCAGGTGCTCCTAGCAACGACAACAAGACTTCCTGATGCCGTTGTGCGTGGAGAACGAAATGCATCCCTCAAGCAGCTTCGTATTCGCCTCGCTGCTGTGAAGTCCATCCAGCGTATCACCAAGACCATGAAGATGGTTGCTGCAGCGAAGTTGAAGGGCTTTCAGGGGCGTATGTTTGAGGTGTGTTTGTTGAATGATCGCGCGTCATGTTTGCTCATGATGGAATGCAGTCAAGACCCCTCGGTGACTGCGTTGAGAAAATGATTCAGGAGATCCCACCCGCCCCTGAAGAGGTTTTAAATGTGTTGAAGGCTGTTGCTTCTTGTAAGCTTGTCCATAGGACGTCGCGGCCAAGGATCTTACAAACTTGATTGTTCCCATCACTTCTGATCGTGGACTTTGCGGTGGTATCAACAGGTGGAAGTTTTGCAAGATCCTTTTGAAACAACTGATTCTAGTCTTCAGTGCTGTTGCCAAGGCAACCAAGAACTTGTTGAATGATATTCCTGGGGATAAGGTCGTTGCCATCATCGGTAAGGATCAAAGCTCATGTTCATCACTTTTTTGACTTGAATGGCTCAAAGGCAACAAGGGAGAGGCCTTGCTGAAACGCACGCACGGCCAATACATCACTAGGATTTTCTCGGATGTTTACGTGAACCCTACCTCGTTTGCGCTTGCCTCGGAGATTGCGGAAGAACTTGTGCTGACGAAGAAATATGACAAGGTTGACGATCTGATGGGCAGCTCTTGAATCTCAAGTATTGCATTGCCAGGCCTCTATCATCTATAACAAGTTCAAGTCTGCCATCGCCTACGACACTATCGTTGAGGAGATGGAGTCTGCTGGTGATGATGCTGATGCCCTGTAGAACCGGTCAAAGATCGATCCTGACCTGCCCTTAGATGCCATGGAGGATCGTCTTGCCGTCTTCGGAGAGAAGTTCGAGTTCGATGACGAGTTCTCCGAATCCCTCCACATGAACGACATGATGCAGTTCTGCTTGGTCGAGCTCGCGACATCTCCGTCCCCTTCTCTGACTCGTTCTCGACAGGCTAGCAAGCTTTACTCTAGACTACTCGAGTCGGCGACTGCCGAGACTTCTGCTCGTATGCAGGTGAAGAAAGCAGGAAGATGCAGTAGCCGGAGCTGATAGGGTGTACAGGCTATGGAGAACGCGACCAAGAACTGCGGAGAGATGATCTCGAAGCTCACGCTGCAGATGAACAAGGCCAGGCAGGCGCTCATCACCCAGGAGCTTGGAGAGATCGTGTCTGGTGCTGCTGCTGTTTCTGAGTAATCGATGCGCCTGGAGCGAGAGGCACGGAGGATGAAAGGGAAGAGAATCTTAGCATGTGGAGGAGATAAAAGTAGAAGCACTTTCCACTTTAGCCAGGACTGCATGAGAAGTTCTTGTGTACTTAAGAGATAATTTTTCAGTTCACATGGTAGATTCAGGTTCGATTCTTCTGCCGCGGTTAATTTGTCCCCACCCAATGAGACGCCAATGCCTGCCACGGCTCAAGTCAGCAACAGGGTCAAACTCCGCGTGCACCGCCTCCCCCAACATCACTTGTTCCATCCCTCATCCACTCTGACAGCATCCCCATCCTCTCCTCCTCCTCCTCACTCACTTGTCAACACGGCGAGACAAGGCGATCTTCTCGCCCACCTGCCATGCTCACGTCACATCTGGAAGCAGGTCATGTCAAGACAGACCTGCGTGCAAACCGGGACAGTCAATTCGATCTTGGCCAAGTCAGCCTTGACGGCCCTAACGTTTCCTCCAGTTGAGGTCGATCCGACGTTCACCTACACTTTCCGTGAGCACCTCCTCCACACACTCGCTCATTTTCCCCTCCCAACCTCCAACATATTGTCACCACTATCTCCTCCTCCTCCTTTGATAGTTGCCCAGTCTCAGCATCATCGTGATAATCTGCCTCCTTTCTCCAGCGTCCCGCACTCCCTCCCTCTCCCTCCCTGCCTCCTCACCATCAAAATTTCTCCCTTAGTGAGCTTCTCAACTTTTCCAGCCTTCTTGTCTCCTTCCGTCTTCACGCCTGGTAGAGTTGTCAGCCTTCTCACGCAATCCACAGCTGCAGCCGACCGAGCAAGCGACGGAGAAGGAAGTAGTTGATCTCCAGGTCCGAGAAGATTTCAGGAAGCTTCCCCTTCTCGCCCAGAACCTGTGGACCATCTTTGAGTTCCAGCTATGTCAGCAACTTGACCTACTTGTCCGACAAGACGGTCAGCTCGAGACAGCGTCGGGTCGATCTTCGTGCCGACGCCGATGAGGCCGCCAGGTACAGCAAATTCGAGCTCGTTGTGCTCGGCAAACAGCGAAACGATGCGACTGAGGATAGGACGGCAGGTGACCTGACGGTTGAAACAGTGAGGAAGCAAAGACCAAGAGACGGCAGGCGAGCAAGAGAGAAGGGCAAGGAGAGGCTTCACACCTTTCCCTCCTGATCCTTCTTGACAATTCCTGGTCTGATCTCGATCTCCGCATGCTTCTTCAAGACACCACAGAGGATAGAACCTCCGGCCACTCCTCCTTTCAGGTCCTCCACCTCTTCTCTGTGAGCGATCGAGTCAAGCAGGAGAAGCCGAGAGGAGGAGGTCTGGCCTTACCCGGGCTTGTTGACGTCAAAGGAACGAATAATGATCATGCGAGGGTCGCTCGTGAAATCGCGGCTGGGGATGGGGATGCACTTGGCCATGTACTCGGCGACCTGCGGGAGGAGAAGGTGAGAGGCAGCAGGGACGAGCAGGGGGCAACTTACAACGTCGATGTTGTAGCGAAGCTGAGCAGAGATGGGGATGATGGGAGACTTCTCGGCGACAGTGCCCTCGATGAAAGCCTTGATGTCATCGTACTGCAAGCAAGGGCTTGTCATGTCCGGGGTCGAGCCAAGTTGAGGCGAACCTGCTGGAGGGCCGCGCTCTCTTTGACAAGATCGATTTTGTTCTGAAGGATGATGATGTTCTGCAGTTTCATGATTTCCACAGCAGCAAGATGCTCTGCAGTCTGCAGGCAGGCAGTCAGGCTCGGGAATAAGCGAAGGGAAGTAAATCGCAAGGAGGATCAGGTTCAGAGAGGATCGATCGCTACCTGGGGCTGAGGACAAGATTCATTGCCAGCGATGAGCAAGAGCGCAGCATCCATAACGGCAGCACCTGGACCCGCAAGTCAGACGACGAGGCTGTCGAGCGAGAGTTGATTGGAGGGGAGGAAGAAGAGGAGATGGCAAGGACTTAGTGTTACCGTTAAGCATCGTAGCCATAAGAATGTCGTGCCCGGGACAATCAACGAACGAAACATGGCGAAGCAGCTCCCACTCCCCCTCAGACGCCTGTGACAACACCAAATGAGCCACTGGCAGATCCTATTCTATCTTCACTCACAGATTTGTCCAAAGATCCTGGACCAGTCTTGACTTCGTACTTGCACTTAGTGTCACCTGGCCTACAAGAACCGAGTTACAACGGGAACACAAAGCATGTGCTGTAAGAATGGCATCATCCACTGTGCTTACTTTCCAAGGGGCAGAATCACGCGCTTCTTATCGTCAAGGAAGGAAGAAGAGCCGAACGCCCTGTAGTGGCCCTGTAAATCCTGTCAGATGGCCCTGCATGCTCAAGGGACGACAGGAATACAGGTTTCTCGTCAGGGGGATTGATGCGCTTGTAGATCTTCGCGTTGGCATAACCCAACTTGATGGTGATGTTACGCTCGAGCTCGTTCTTGAAACGAACGGTCTGATACGTTGATGATCAGTCAAATTACTCTCGATCCTCCTCTGAGCACAGTAAATCCTCACCATCACGCCGGACAAAGCCTTGACAACCGTTGACTTTCCGTGAGCAACGTGACCGATGGTTCCCACATTGATCGTTGCTTGACGGCTGTGACAGTGTCAAGTCAATCAATCAACTCCACAGCTTGAGCTGACCTGATGACTTCGGGGGTGAGAGGACTCAGCTCTTCTATCTTGAGCTTGCTCAAATCCTGAGGGAGAAGACCTCTGCACGCGATGAATTCAGTGCTTGCCAGGGTTATCGCAACAGAGACATCACCCAGTGATCTCCTCCTGTTCCTCTTCCTCCTCCTCCTCTTCCTCCTCCTCAACTTCAGGCTCCTTTTCAGCTTCTGCGCTTTCGACTTCTTTCTCCACGTCAGCCTATCAAGCGATGTCAGGGTGAGCCAAAGATGCCAGGCAAACGTGCAATAAACCAGATATCAATCTCAAAACACAAGAACGACCGAATTTGATTCATATGCAACCCCACCTCATTCGTGGTGCTCTGTTGCCATTTCAATCTATCTAGATTCTTGATCCTGTACCCTGAACCTAGCTTGAACGTGCGTGCTGCGCGCGGATCGTATCTCTATCATCTTTCTTTAAAGCTGATTGGGTATAGATCTTGATGCCTTACACTTGTTGGGTCGAAGGCAGCACATCTACTGTGCTCCTATCTCTCCTCCTTGCCTCAAAGAAACTGCGCTCAGCCACGTGATCCTAAGAGCATGTTCCGGTTCCATTTCAACCCTCGATATCTCCTTCTCTATTATCATCGCGAGAACTTTCAGAATCTTACTATTCATTAAACCCTTGTATCTCCTCTCAGATCTGCCAATCACTTCCTATGCGAGCAATGTTTATCCGGATCTCAGCCTCAATCTCGATGTCTCTTCGTCTCTTCACCTCCCTCCCTCACGGCATCCCTCCCTGACCTCCTTCCTTCCCACATCTGAACATGTCAGCCTCCTCAACGCATTCCGTGCCTGTTGCAGCTGTCCTTCCCCCATTCTTCCTTGTGAACTTCTGAACAAGTACCTGCACCTCTACTTTCTGTTCCCGCTCGGAGTTCGCTGCTGCGCTCCCTGCTCGCCTCCTCCATCACATCACATCATCTGCACTCAGCCTCCATCGTAGCCTGTACTCTCACCGCAGCTGCCTCCTCCCTCCCTCCTCCCTCCCTTCGCTCCTCTGCACTTCCCACCCATTTCACTTACCATTGCGAACCGCACGAGGAACCCACGTCAACCAAACCCTCTACCCCTACCCTAATACCGATAACCCCCACCCCCAAGTGGGATGTCCTGAAGCACTACCCTGACTTATATAGGGGTATAACAATAGTAAACCACCCCTCTTTGTACCCCACCCATGTCCTTCTCTGCACCACCGTACCCATTCTTTACCTTGTAACACATTGTCCACCCCCGATATTCTAGGGAAAAACCACCCTAGTGTAACATTACCCCTACGAAACTTCAAGTACCCCTCAAATATTCATATTCTTTTCCTTATGTGCACCCGTACTTTCCCGTTGATGTGATAACCCACCCCTGGCATTGCTACTGGACACTTTGTTACCCCATACTTCCCCATTTTTTTTGGGAATTCTCGGGGTAGGTATGAGCACCTACCTTTTACTCAATAACAAGTGGGGTAGTCAGCCAAACAAGTGAAGTACCCACATATTGCCTGTATTTGGAAGGGGTACATTCGGGAGAATTAAATACTACCCGTACTTTTTTCAATGAAAAGGGGTGGAATTACCCCACGGGGTTGTACCGACCCCCCTGTAGGATATGTTTTTTATTTGAAGTACCCGTACTCCAGGAACGAAGAAGATCACCCGTCTATTTGAGTGCGGATATACCCCTCCATCCAGGCTCAACAAGGCAGAGGGCTTTTCCGTACCGCTGAACCAAACTAAAATAGTACATTTAAAAATGGACCCCACCTAGATAATAATCAATGAAATCTCTCTCATCACAAGGGGTATATCCTCTGCTCCGGAAATAGCTCACAGCTTATAAAACATTGATTGTGAGAATTGATACAAAAATAAAACTATGTTGAAGTATTCTTTGTATAACAGATAATTTAAACTTTCATGAACAATCAAAAACCAGGGTGGATTTAATAACTACTTTTCAATAATTTTGTACCAGTCAGAGGAAGTGTGTACAGTATTTTGTAATATAATAAAAGTAGTATTGTTGTCTTGTACCGAGAGGGATCATCCCGTACTGTGCCCGATTTAGAGAATTCTCCCCTTATAGCCTCGACCCCCACCTCTCCCGTCCAACACAGCAGGTGATGCACATCTCCGATCATGAAGCTGAAATGCGAGGCTTCTTACTGCGACCCTATGCTCCCTCTCCCTTCCTGATTAAACATAACTGTCTTCTCGTCCCTCTGTTCTGTCTCCTGTTTATGTACCCTGTTGTCTGTTCTTCTTGCTCTTCATATACGATTGCGCAAATTGTCGTTGGAGGTTGAACATGTATTGACTGTTCTTGCAGCAGCAATGTTTCAGTCCCTCTGGATGTGGCGTCAGGAGTACCAGCACCATGAGCAGCTCCCCCTTGCCTTCAACGGCACCTGGCCCTCATGGAACTCTGACCTCGACAACCGCCCCTGGTAAACACCGAAGGTCAAGAGGCCGTAGATGTCGACGAAAGTAGACTGAGACGGTCTGATGTGGAATATTATTTATCATCCCAATAAACTTTTTTGACTTCAAGATTGGTTTATGCTCATATTCTATGCGGTTTTCTGTGCGATCTGTTCTTCTATAACCTGGAGTAGCTCCATGCACCTGGCGACAAGCGGGTCCTCAGTCGTGAGATCGACTCTCTTAGCCTGCATGAGAAGGTCTTGAACAGCGGTGAGGGTGAACATAATGTTGTCATGCTCCTTGGTGACCAGCACCATCATCTTGGATCGAACCTTCTCCTGCGCCTGCATCTTTTCTCTGACTTCGGCCAGTCGCTGAACGATTTCATGAGCAAGCTCGTACTCCTGCAGACGGAACCGAAAGATCTCCTGCTCCCCTCTCTCACTGACGAAGCAGCAGACAGCACGTACCTCGTGGGCTTGTTCGAGAGCCTCCAGCGTGTCTTCCTCCAGCGCATCTGCCGTGATATAAGGTGCAGCCGATGATGAAGAAGAGGACAGGAGGAAGAGGAGGAGGAGTTCAGAAAGCTGACCTCGCATCCTCTTGAAGACTTGCTGAAGGTTCGCGTTGAATTCTCTGTTGTGGATGAGCAACAGGGCAAGAGGGAGGGACTAGGTCACTTGACTCTGTGGATGTCCCACTTGGAGATCCAGGGAGGGAGTTCCGCCATGCTTTCCTCCTGCAACTTCTTGCGCTCCTGCTCTCGTGGCGTCAGGCAGGCAGGCAGCAGCCATCCAACCTTGCGAGCTTTAGCCGCCAGCAGAAGCGGATCGAAGTCTAGCTTGTCGAAATCAACTGAAGTGAATATGTCTCACCCTCCTCCTCCTCCTCCTCCTCTCCCCCTTCTCTCTCGCACTCGCACCTTTGAGGTTCACTGCGATGCTGGAAGCTCCCCCCCCTCTCCGAGTGAGCTGGTGCCAACCTTGAAGGGAAGGCTGCTTCTCGAGCTTCCTGACCTGACAGACCGACAAGCGTCATCAGCTTGCTTCCTGTCCAGCTAGCGTCCACCGGCAGCTGGACCATCCCGACGGGCTTGTAGAAGCCCTCGAGATCCATGACCATGACCTGCCGCCACGTCATCAGCTGAAACATGACAAGCTCTCTGCCGTCACCTCCAGCTCGATAATGGACTCGACGCCTCGCACGTTGAACTTGAAGCTGCTCTCCCACTGCTCGTGTCAGCCTGGACATGCCAACAGCAGCGTCACCCGCGGCTTCAGCGTGCGAGCAACGACGTCGCGCGTGTACTGATTGGGGGTCTTGTCCTCGAAGTCCTGGACGCGAGAACCAGGTCAGAGCATGCGAGGCGGCGGGGGAAGGAGCACAGGTTTGCTCGTTTGAATGGTCGGGAAGACTCGGATATGGACGAACGAATCTGCGCCTGAAGCAGGAGGAGATGTCAGACAGAGACAGGAAGGGGGAGGAGGCTGACCGTGATGGTCGTCGACCTTGTTGATCCCCCGAGCTTCGACCACTAGCAACTGAAGAACGTCAGAGGTCATGCAGGCAGGAGGAGAAAGTCACATCAACAGTGCCGTAGGTCTCAACGCCCCCAGCCCCGCTGATCTCCTTGTTCCTGTCATCTATCATCTTGCTCTTGGCCGAGATCGCCGAGGATCGTAGCAGCCCGACGGTATTGTCCAGCTCCTGAGGAGGAGACGTCAGTCACAGCCTCTTGCTCCTCCTCATACGCAGTCACCTGATTCTCTTTGGTCAGAGCCGACCACATCTCCGAGCTCCTCGGGTCCAAGTTGAGCCTCACGCGGTTCCCCTCCCTCGCGTTGCTCGTTGACTTGGCGTCTCCTCTCGACTTGCTTGAGTCCGCTTGCGCTCCTTCTCCCGCAGCTGCCTCCTCTAGGTCCAGCTCCTGCGTCCTCACGTGAGGCAACGGAGAGGTTCCTACCGAGCCACCTCTTCGATATCCGCTGCAGCCTCGTCATCCGGCAGCTCCTGGGGAGCTGCTGGGCTCTGAAAGATCTCCTTATCCAGCTCCACAGCGTCTGTCGCCTGTAAGACGGTCAGAGGCGTCAAGGAGGGTCATCGGCCACCGGCTTCCTCGACCCCTTGGAAGAGACTCGCTTGAACTTGTCCTCCTCCCCCTCCTCCCCCTCCCCCCCTGTGGTTCGATCAGCAAGATCGTTGAATCGACTGCTCGCACCTGCTGATGGCGCTTGCTCGGTCTGATAGTAGGGGAGCACCTGAGGGGAGGGGGCGCGGTCGGGGCCTCTCCTCCTCTCCCTCAGCTTCCTCCACTCAGCGGCTGCTCGGCTTGGCTTCGGCAACCTGACGAGCATCCAAGTCAGACAACGGGCAACATGCGCGGATACTGACATGCGGCGAGAGGAGACGGACAGGCGCTGGAGCTCCTGCTCCTCCTCCTTGAGCGAGGGGGCTGGGGTGCTGGCAACGCTGTCGAGCTTGTGACTGGACATCCTCTTGACCGCAGGCTTCGGCGCCTCCTCTGCCTTGCTCGCTGTTGGCGTCTGACTTGGCGCCTCGTCGATCTTGTCGGTCAGGACGTCTGCGAGCTGCTCGCGGGTGGTGGCGGACCAGTTCACGTCACCGTTGAGGATGTCTCGGATGTCGTCAGGGCAGATCTCAAGGAAGTCGCTCGTCCACACGAGGAAGATCACTTGCTTCTTCAGGTTGTTAACCTCCGACCGCACGAACCTGAACGCCTCCCACTTGGGGATGCGAACGGACGACACGTCGATGATGTACAACATGACGCTCGCGTCCTCCGACGTCTCCTTCAGCTCCTCGAGGTCTGAGGCAAGGACGGGGAGAACCTCCTTCCCCTGCAGGATCGTCTGAACCTCCTGCACCAGCCCCCCCTCCTTGAGCTCGCGCTCCTCGGCGAAGATGCAGAGCTTCTTCAGCGTCTGCTTCTTCCTGCGAAAGAACCTGAACATGGCGCTCCTGCTTCAGCTTGCAGCCCCGAGGAGCGAGTTTGCTGCCATCCTCTTCCTCACATCGCTGCTGGTAGCAACAGGATTGCTGCGAACACCATGTGGACAGTGAATATGGAGGAGGGAGAGGGAGGGAGAGGGAAGAAGAGGAGAGGACGAGAGGACGAGAGGACGAGAGGACGAGAGGACGAGAGGACGAGAGGACGAGAGGACGAGAGGACGAGAGGACGAGAGGACGAGAGGACGAGAGGACGAGAGGACGAGAGGACGAGGAGTAGGAGGGGTGCAGCAGCGTCGAAGGATGCGGGAAAGGGAGCTCCAGGTATTTTTAAGGTATTGGAACTTCGGGTAGGGAGGGCCGTTAAATCTGGGAGGGGAGGGGAAGGCAGGGGAGGGGAGAGGGAGGCAGGGGGAGGCAGTGGGGGGAGGGAGGAGTGGGAGGAGGACGGGGAGTATGAGAGGAGTAGGGACAGGAAGGCAGGGAAGCGGGATGAAAGCAGATGTGGGAGCGAGAGGGAGAAGTGACAGAAGTTGTCACATAATGCAAGAGGACAAGAATGATGGAGGAGGATGCGAGGGAGGAGTCAGGCATGCAGCATGTAACATGCAGTATGTAGAATCTTTCAACAAGTCGTCAGATGGAGGAGCAATGCGTTGAAGTCCTCTTTCATTCTTAATGTAGCATGCTCTATGTACAACATCAAGACACACGATCTTGTTCGCAAGTCGCCTGTACGACTCTCCTCATCGACCTTGTATCCTGCTGGTCGTGAGCCCATGGAGCACAAGCATGAAGATGACTTCACCTGTGAACGAGGGAGGAGGAGACGGAGAAATCCTTGCGCCTTGACCCATGAGAGTCACTCGACTCCGCCTGACGCAGGGACCTGTAGCTAGGACGATTGCTGCTGTTGCCATAGTCCTCGAAGATAGTGATCTCCGGGAGAGACGTGATGTGCAACGAGTCCAACAAGCTCTCCTCTCCCTTCCTCTCCTCCTCCTGGTCTGCCATGAAAGTCAGGCGAGCTTGTCTTGTCACCGTATCCCTCACCTGACTTCTCACCGTCTTCTTCTGTCTCGCTTGTGCTCTGTCCTCGCTCGTGTTGTGCCTCTACAACCCGAATCGCCGCTGACTCTCCTCGCTCGTTGTCATGTGGCCTTGTCCTCGTCTGCGTCTTGGGGTTGACTGGCTTGACGGCAGTTGACTTCTTGTCGCCTCCACCCGCATGTCTTGTTCCCTCTTTCTCCTCCGGCGACTCCTTGACAGGAGAAGCGAGACTGGAACCCCTGCTGGGGGGACGGAGGCTGGTCTTGGGAGGAGGAGACTTTGCGATCTGGAACGAAGAAGGTTGCAAGAGGAAGGTTATGATGAGAAAGAAGGTGAGAGGAGAGGAGAGGTGAAGCTATAGTCTCTCACCTCCTGTACAGCTTTGAGGATCTCCGTCTTGAACCTCACTAGCTGCTCGTTCATGGCGCGCATCTCACGCTGACAGCAGGAAATTGATTCGAAGGCGAGGAGGAGGGAGAGAAACAAGAGAAACATACCTGAGCGATGAAACTTCCTTTCTCTGAGTCCATTCTGAACGATCCCCTCATTCCTGAAGCGATGATGATTGATGGAACATATACAATTGAACAATCACCAGACGTTCCTTTGTTTTCGCGCTCGAAGAACAAGTTTTGACCGTAGAGATTGTTTGCTAGTCGTTTGCATCTGAACATGCTTCAGCAATCAACACCAACTCTGTCTGCAGCTTGCCTGTCCATCTCATGTGGGAACTCGTGCAACGCGAGGAGAAACTCTTTGCGCTCGAGGAAGAGGAGCTCGCAGCAGGCGCACGCCTGACCCTCTTTCGTCAAACCCTCAGGTCGAACCCTCTCCTCCTCCCTCCTCCCTCCTCCCTCCTCCCTCCTCCCTCCTCCCTCCTCCCTCCTCCCTCCTCCCTCCTCCCTCCTCCCTCCTCCTTCCTCCCTCCTCAGGACGTTCCTGCACATGATAAGGCCACTTGGTTTCCTCCATGAGCGCCTGTTCTCCCATGAGCTCTCCTTCCTCCTTGAAGCCAACCTCCAGCTCTCGTCAAGCTCAGCCCGGGCACGAGAAGCGGAGTACCTCGTAGAGAGAAACTTTCATGCTGCTCGCCTTCTGCTCTGCCGGCACCTCGTTGTTGCTCCACGCGTTCTTTGCGTCTGCCTTGTCGTCAGAGGCTGAGAGGTGAGGTGAGAAAATGTACGTGAGTAGTTGAGGAGCCGAACTTGTCCTCGAGCTAAGAGGTAAACTCCATCGCACTTGTCGCAAAACCGGTCAAAGTCACAAGATCGCGATGCGTTCTTCACCTTGTCATCTTTGAGTGCAAGCATGTCCTTGGAGACGCAGTAGATGGACTGATGGACTCGTCAACAAGCAGCACTCGCACACCTCCCAAGACCTGCACGACATTCGACAGACGTCGAACACACTCGCTATCCATGCCCTTCAACAAGATGATGAGGAGAAGAGCAAGCAGAGGAGCAGGAAGCGGCTCAGACGCTGCGATGGAGTCGAGGAGAAGAAAGGGGAACGGGCAGGGGGAGGAGCAACCTGAAAGTATGGCACACGAGAGACAAGAGCGATGGATCGAAAAAGAGCCTAAGGGAACAAAACGATGAGCGGTATGACAATGATTGTCATAAGAAGGAGGGGGACATGAGGAGGAGGAGGAAAAGGAGAAGAATGACAGGAGCAGGAGCAGCAGGAGCAGGAGCAGGAGGAGCAGGAGGAGCAGGAGGAGGAGAGAGGAGGAGGATATTTTAAGAGCATTACCATGTTTGATTGTGCTCCATGGGACAAGCTCCCTGGACAACGATGAGGGTGAATTGCGATGAGACGTTCATACCAATGATCTCAGACTCGTCGAGAAGTTGATTGGTCTGCCATCGCCAAGCACACTGAGATGAGAGGAAGGAGTCAGCAAAACAAACAAAAAATCATGTGTGCTATGATGAAACAAGGCTTTCTCCTCAGCTCCAGCTCCTTCTCACCTGTTCCAGCAGCGATCGTTTCAACTCTTTCGGCAGATTTCGAAACCTCGAGTAGTTGAGAATCCGCTGGAGCTGAGAAACAGGACGAGTTAGGACTGGTTCGCCCTATTCGACGCGAGTTAAGTCTGACGTACGACGGACCTGAAGCTGAAACCTCGCGTTCTCACGGTTTCTGACGTGCATGAGGTCTGTGCAGACTGACAGTGCGTAGGTCTTGACGCCAACGAGTCAACTTGACTTTGACAAGCCGCAACAGTCACCATGAACGCGACGCCCAACCATGTGACGAAGATGGAGTAGGAGACTTCGAGAGGAGATCTGAAAGCAGAAGCTGAGAAGAGCTGGGAAGGCGAGAGAAGAGAGCTGAGAAGAGCTGGGAAAGTGAGGGATCAGAAGCCTTTCACACCTGATGACCAAGTCGCCGTTGCCGAGTAGACACAAAACTTGCGAGGCGAACTTCAAAGCATGTGCGTACCTGAAAGAAGTCAAGATGCAAATGTGACGAGCTGCTAAGAAGAAGGAGAGGAAGTTGATCGATGAAAGGAGACGGGAAATGGAGAGGACAAAGAAGAGGAAGGAAAACTGAGAACGGAGACGAGGAGGAGGAGTAGGAGGAGGAGGAGAGAGGGAAAAAGAGGAGGAGGAGAAAGAGGAAGAGAACTTTATCATGGGGTGTTGTGTCGACAGGTCGTTGAGCTCAAGCCACTAACTCTTCTGTCA
>NW_005434620.1:248825-271693 GCF_000315625.1 Guillardia theta CCMP2712
CCTCCTCCTCCTCCGCCCTCCTCCTCCTCCTCCTCCTCCTCCTCCTCCTCCTCCTCCTCCTCCTCCTCCTCCTCCTCCTCTTCCTCCCTTCTCTTCTCTTCCCGCTATTCTTCTTCCCACTACTACTTCCCTTTCCCCGTTCCAATGCTCTCTTGCACCCGCTCCCCGTCCTCCCTGTCACCCCTCCTCCCCCTGCACCTGATCGAAGGGTCGGACAAGAACGCAAGCCCGCAAGCCACCCAGTGGCACATGATAATGTAGACGGTAACCACCTGGAAGAGAAGGGCGAGAGCTCAGTACATGAGGAGCGAAACGGATGATCGACATGTCGACCAGCCGAGGAGGGCGATAACAGGAGCAGCAGCAGAAGCGACAGGAAACCATTCCGAAAGGAGGGGGGGAGAGGAGGAGGAGGAGGAGGAGGAGCACCAGCACCAGCCGGAGAAAGCACCTGGAGGTAGATCCATCGCTGACGTATGTTGGTAGAGACTGTGCTGGCCTGCTCGTGGGATGAGTTTCAACTAGGGGACTCACATCCTGTCACGTAGAAGTTGTAGAGCTTGCGGAAGCGATAAATGCGAAGAGCCTTGCCTGTGAAGATAAAAAGGAGGAGAGGAGGAGAGAGAACAAGGAGGAGAGAGAAGAAGAAGGGAGAAGAAGGGAGAAGGAGGGAGAAGGAGGGAGAAGGAGGGGACAAAAGAAAAGTAGAAGTCAGTAACTTCATGATGAGTTGTTTCACCAAATATTCACCGAGTTTTGAAAGTTTGAAGAAACGAATGAGAGTCGTACTTGTGTTTTGCTGTTACGAGTTGTCAGCATGTGAAACTCTTCCCTTCCCTTTCAAGAGCCTCCTCTCCTCTCTTCTCCCCTCCCCTCCCATCCCATTGGCCTCTCCCCTCCCCTCCTCTCCTCTCCTCTCCTCTCCTCTCCCCTCCCATCCCATTCGCCTCTCCTCTCCCCTCCTCTCCTCTCCTCTCCTCTCCTCTCCTCTCCTCTCCCCTCCCATCCCATTCGCCTCTCCTCTCCCCTCCTCTCCTCTCCTCTCCTCTCCTCTCCTCTCCTCTCCTCTCCTCTCCTTTGCTTACATTGCTTTCCTTCGACTGAGTCGCTATGGACCACATGATGAGATCGATAGGGAGGGAGGACAGCATATCTAGAAGGAACCAACCCTGAGAGCCGCCAACAGTCAGACAAAGAAGCAGATGTGCTCCATGTGTTCACCTGGATGTATGCTTTTGCAATGAGCAGCGGACGAGTTTCAAACTGCTCAGAAAGGCGGGAAAGGAGCTGAAAATGTTTTTAGAGAGGAAGAAGCGGGGGAACGAGGAGGAGAAGGGGGCGGAGGAGAGAGAAAGGAGGAGAAAGACGTGAAGGAGGGATCAAGTGATCTTGTGGCTACTTGAACAGCATCTTGAGATGTCGGGTAAGCCATCCTAAATGTCAAGATGACATCGACAAAGAACATCTAAAATTGAAAATAGAAATATCAGAAACTGCAACCGTTTTGCCGTCTCTCCGCCTTTACTCTCTTCTCCTCCTCCTCTCCTCTCCTCTCCTCTCCTCTCCTCTCCTCTCCTCTCCTCTCCTCTCCTCTCCTCTCCTCTCTCCTCTCCTCTCCTCTCCTCTCCTCTTCTCCACCAGTATCACCAAATCCATTAAAGTGTGCATGATGAACCACAGGTCGTCGATCGAGCAAGTTCCTCCGGCAATACGATACTCAATGACCGTTACTTGCTGTTCATTCACTTCATGTCATTTCATTTCCCTCTCAATCACACCATGATTGCATCATCATCACTATCACCATCACCACCACCACCACCACAATCATCATCATCATCATCATCATCTTCATCGTCATCATCATCTTCATCATCATCATCTTCTTCTTGTTCATCATCATCATCATCATCATCATCATCGTCATCATCGTCATCATCATCATATCCATTATCATCATCGTCGTCGTCGTCATCATCATCTACATCGTCATCATTCATCTCATCTCAATCAATATCACAGTTTGCTGGATCGTTGGGTCCCTCTTGCACAGTTTCCTGGAAAGCGCATTCAGCCATCAACATCATCGATCGTTTTCCTCTTCCACTGACCTCAAGTCGAAACTTTGCTCTTGATCTTGTCGTCTGTTTGCAATCGTTTCATTCATCTTCTTCCTCTTCATCTCACCAACTCACGTGAACACATAGGAAGGATTCAAGTTCTGCCCTGAGCCACTGAACGTCCCGGTGAGCGAACGGATGGGAGGGAAGGAGGAGATGGAGGAGAGACCTGTATGCCGAGGGAAGAAAGGAAGAACCGAAACTGATCTGATAGGGCATGCCGAAGACCTGAACACAGGGTTGAGGTGTGAGGACAAGAGGAGAAGAGAGGAAGAGGAGGAGGATGAAGAATGAAGAAGGATGAGCAAGCGAGGAAAGGAAGCTGGCAGGGAGCGAAGGGGCGAGCAGGAGCTCAGCTGGCACAGGACGAGGAGAATGAGGAGGTGGCGATACCGCGTAGAGGACGAGGAACATGATGAAAGCATCCCATGTCAGCTTCCATCGTGCTCGAGGGTTGATGATGCCTGGAGGGAATCGAAACCATTCCTGGAGGAGGAGACGAGTTGAGGAAAGAAGATCTGAACATGCGAAGATGCTGCGACAGAAAGCGAAGCAGCAAGGGCAGGTGAACCCAGGGTTTAGGTAGCAGACAATGACGATGAGTGAGGAGGAAGACAGGAAAGAAGCGTAAAGGGAGGAAGGAGAGGAAGAGGGAGAAGAAGAGGAGGGAGAGGAAGAAGTTGATTTACTTTGTTGTCTTCATCCTCGAAGTCAACGATCTGACGCCACAGTTGCTGGTCGACACTGCAGGAACGAAGGCGGTAAAGGAGATGAGATGGTCAGAAACATCCAGAAACATGAGAAGACGAGGAGGAACACAGCGATTCGAGAAGGAAGGAAAAACGATGACAGACAATAAGACATTACAATGGGAGGAGGCGAAAGAGAAGGAGAATGATGAAGAGAACGTTCAGGAGGTGGACGTGGAGGACGTGGAGAAGGAGGAGGACGTGGAGGACGTGGAGGACGTGGAGGACGTGGAGGAGGAGGAGGAGGAGGAGGAAGAGTTCTGCTCTTACTCTCTATGATTCAGACGGTTAATCTCTTGCTCGTCCATGCACGAGAAGCAGCGAGAGATTGACTGATGAAATCTTGAACTCCTCTCTTCCTCTCTCTTCCTCTCACCTCCCTTCCCTTCCCTTCCCTTCCCTTCCCTTCCCTTTCCTTCCCTTCCCTTCCCTTCCCTTCCTCTCTTACCTGTCCAACGCCCTTTGAAGAAGTGGCTGACAGCTTTGACATGGACGATTTGCGATCGTTGACGAACTTCCTGTAGTCTGCCCCGAGATCCAAAACCTCCCTCCTGATGTTTCAAGTCAAAGTGACCAAGAAGAGATCCAGGAGGCAACAGAAAGGAGGCGGGAGCAACATGGAGCAACATGGAGGGAGGTGACAAGGGAAGAGGCAAGAAGATTGTTGATGAACCAAAAAATGCAGAGAGATAGTGGAGATGGAGGGGAGAGAGGAGGCAGATAGTGAGAAGGAGAGGAGGAGGCGGAGGTAGGAGATTATAGGGTCACCCGTGTTGCTTCGAGAAGTAGTCTAGAGTTGCCCGGCTCCTCGACTCCTCCTCGCTCAACGTTTTCTTCTCGGTCGTCCCAAGTTTTTGCACCATGGCAGAGTGAAATTCTTGCTCACAGCATCGGACAACCACAAAGAGTTTGGAGTACCTAGAACATCTTGCATCAATGGCTGACAGGACCAATGAAAAGAAAAAAAACATGTCAAAGACGCTCGAATCGATGGCTCTAACGCTGCGAACGTGGATATCCACGAAGTGAGCGTCTTCGTGTGGATCTGCTGAGCTGTAAAAGAAAAGCAAACGAACGGGGCAGGTCACTCGGTAAGTTTGCCATCTTCTTGGACGTTTTTCTCTGCTGTGAGAATTCAGCGTTCAACCCGATGCGTTCCCCTCTAGCGCCTTACATGACTTGCGGCAGCTGGTTGGTCGCCGGCAGCATCGAGGTGAGTGTAAGTGCAAGTGACCTGCAGGAGGAGCGATCAAGACAAGCAGGAGCAGAGCAGTCTCATCTTCCCACCTCCAGCATGGGGCGAGAGACTGTTTGACCGTGCAGATGCTGATCGTCGAGCCCGTTGTCCAGCACCGGGTTGAGGTTCAGCCTACCATGCGTCATTCTCGCAGGGCAGAGGAGGTGAAGATTGCCAGAGGTCCTTGCGCCTTTGAGGATACTGGGAAACAACTCCTGTGCTAGACAAGTGAGCAAAGGGAAAACAAGCAAAGTCGGTACAAGAACCGTGAAGGGATTCGATGGCTACCGATCCATTGAAAGCCTCCCTGTGATAGCATTCCTCCTACAAGGCACGGAGCGTCATGGCTGACGAGAACGGCATCTGGCCTTCACATTCTGTTTGTCTGAAACGCCATAGATCGAGAAGTGAATCCTCTCGTTCATGATGTCACTCTGAATCCAGTTGTCAGACAACGTATTTCTTTGTCGTACAAAACAGTCTCATACCCTCTTGATGCCGGCTCTGTACTTCTCATGACAAAACACTACAACAGCAAACACCGTCAATCAAACATGATCGTGCGAACTGAGTGAGACGTCCACTCACCCATCGCGTATTGTTTCTTCCCACTCTCAGATCTTCCAAAGACTTTCAGCACTGAAACGTGAAAGGAGCATGAAAAGACTTCAGAGGTCAACAAACAGAGGATGGGTAGAAACGCTCACCAGGAGCAAGATGCTCCATATCTTCTGCATTCATCTTTTCCACGAGCTCATCGATGGTCTCCATTCCTGACGGTGAAAGAGCAAGCAAGTCATCGAAACATTCTCAGTGTCACTCCGATCATTTCGTCACTCGTCACGCCGTGTCGCTTGCAAGCCGCTGAGCCTTCGATGATTCTCCTCTCTTCTCTCTCTCTCTCATTCACTCTCCTCGCTCCTAATCCTGTCCCTTCTTCCTCTCATGATCACCTGTGATGCCGCTGAATCGCCGACCCAGCATGGTACCCTTGATGTACCTAGTCAAACAAAACTGCCACGAAAGGGGGCAACCCGGCCCGCGCCCGGTAAACTTGAATTGATAGGCTAGTAGGCCTGGTACTGAAGCCTGGCAGCTGGCAGGAGAGCTTAGGGTACTGAAGCCTGCGGCATTGAAGCCTGCGGCAGCTGGCAGGAGAGCTTAGGGTTTGGGCAGGAGAGCTTAGGGTACTGAAGCCTGCGGCAGCTTGGCACTGGGAGAGCTTAGGGTACTGAAGCCTGCGGCGGCAGCTGGCAGGAGAGCTTAGGGTACTGAAGCCTGGCAGCTTGTAGGGTACTGAAGGGCCTGGCAGCTGGCACCGGGAGAGCTTAGGCCCGTACTGAAGCCTGCGGCAGCTGGCAGGAGAGCTTAGGGTACATCCAAAAGAACCAGCGGTGACGCCAACTCAGTGATCTTGCAACTTGACAAGCCTGCCCGGGCGCGGCTGAAATGCCGCAGTGCCATCTTCACTGAGGATGAGAATATAAGATATCACAGATCATATCTTTATAATTATAAGGTATTATATATCTTTATATAATTATAAGGTATTATATCATTTCTTTATAATTTGACGGTCAGTTGCTCTTGCGACGGCCCGATGACGACCACTGGAAATGGAGGGAAAGGAGCAAACTGACCGCGCAGAAGCGGGATGAGAGGCTGAGAGAGGAAGGAGGAAGCGATAAGCTCCTACTTGTTGGTGGGAGGAGAGCATTTGTATGAGAGAGCAGCCGTGTCGTTCTCGTTCAGGTGCTCGCACACGTGTTTGCTCTTGCAATCAGAAATGCTGTTTCGTTCCGGGCGCTGAACTTTTTCATCGCATGAAGGACTGACAGATCTCAGCAGGAAGATGGATGAAGAATTAGATGTGAAGAAGAAGAAGAAGAAGAAAGTGAGTGGAATCCACTTTGATGACACAATCGTGGTCTCAGAGAAGGTACAAAAACTGTCAAGAGCCACCGGGAAGCTTATCCTGTGACAGATAATCGAGGACTCAAGCGAAGAACTGAAAGAAAGGAGAGAAGTTTGGCATGATATTCAAGAAAGAGCGAACAGCATTGATTATGTAGCGCTTTGGTCGGGCAAACACTTGCAACCTGATGGATTTGTTTCCAGGGCATATCCGATGAGAGTCCCTGTGTAAGTCCAACCTTAGAATCGAACGCGGAGGAATCGAAGCGGCAAGCAATCTCAGATGCAACAAGTGAGATGTTCACACCTTCTCCTCCCGTCTGACTTCCCTTGCTGCAAACTTGTGATCGATGCTGTAGGTAAAGAGATATCGATTACAGCACCTCCTGAGCGAGAGAGTCAAAACGAACAAGAGAAGGAAGATGCGGATCAAGCGTTCGATTTACCTAGCGTCTCTAAATCTGGAGCATCACAAAACGAGAAGCAAGAGATTACGAGGATTCCGCGAGAGGAAGAGGTAGGAGGGAGTGAATCTAGTCTGTATCTTGTTGACTCACGTGCTCTCTTGGTAGGTCCCCTCTGCTGGATGCCCGAAACTTTCGTTGCCGAGCTTGAATGAGTTTGTGTCGGAGAAGGAGAAGGAGGAACTGTTCAACAGACTATCAAGAGAATTGCTACAGTATGTAAGCTTGTGGCCAGAAGCTTCAAAGCTCAGCAATCAAGAACAGAAACCGCAAGCTAAACAGAAATCGAATTCAAAACCAAACACTCGTCAACAACCGGAGGACTATCAAGTACCTGTGAAGACAAGAAAGCTTGCAGAACACTTCTTGGCTGCACTCAAAAAGTGGCTGAGCAGGACATGGCAAAAAGGAATGATTTTCAACAATACTTACCATATAGGCATCTTAATGGAGAAGGATTTGGACACCCTACGGCGAGGAAGGGATCCCATATTCGCCACAAAGCTAGAGACAGTGTGGAATGGTGATGGTTTTGAAGTGAAATCAGTGCCAATTCTCGAAATCGAGGAAGGCGATTGGTTGAATTTAGCTCAAAAATTCAAGACAAAGCACATTACTGGAAACAACTTTTTCCCATCCGAATCCTATCAAGCGAAATTAGATATCAATGAATTGATTGGAAAAAACGATGTTTCAAATCAAGAATTTCAATCTTTGTCAATACAAGCCGAATACGAAGAAGATACCGATGTCGGCATAAGTGTGCAATTCCAACCTCGTACTTCTCAAATCAACTTGAATACGGATGTGGACGGCAGGTTCTTCACTGATACAGCTGACATGAGGCGGGAACGAATCTTGAGACCATTCAGCAGTGAACCGATCTTGTCCGTATCCAAAACATTTGAAGATTCGCAAAACTTTGCCCGGTTTGGAAGATCAAACTCTTTCAACAAAGGATCCGTCTTCTCAAAATATACCTCCTCTAAGCCCACCAAGAGTTTAGCGCTGGACAAACCCTTCATGGAGTTTGCAAGGTATTGTTCCTTCAATCTTGAAGTTACTCGCTGACTATCGTGGAAGAGTGTATACTGGATGCTCTCGACCATCCATGCGCATACTCGAGCAGTGTAAGCAGCCATACATCCAGTACACTGAGAACCAGAAAAGAACTCAAGCATTGCTGGCGTTTCAGTCCATCTTGAAGACAGTCGAAAGCAGCTATCCAGACGAGCCGGTAACATGCAGTCCCTTGACCACACACGAACTTTAACCTCTTTGTAATCAGTTTGTAGAAGTGGTGGATTCAGATTTAACAGTGCAGAAAGAAAATCATATAGATACCGATAGACAAGAAAAGATACGCGAGGCAAAAGAACAATTTTCGCAAGTCACAAGGTCAAATCTTTCAACAATCATTCGAAGAGCTTTTGATTATTGAGCACATCAGGTCTTTTGAGCAATCTCAGCGCAGCAAAGATCTACTGCAGCAAGGGCTGAATCATGACGACTCGTCAGCCTTTAAGGCAAACACTGTTGAATTCCTGAGAAGACCGTTGCAACGAGTCATTCAGCGCGATTCAAATCTTTTGAAATCTCTGCAGATCTGTGCAAAAGTTTTGGATGAACATCACAACAGCAAGAGGATTTACGCGGGCAGAAGCTGGGACAATCCATTTCATAAAGGGGCTGATCTGCTCTACGTCAATCAAGCTCCCCTGCCAGGAATCAAGTTGAGCAAATCAAGTTTGACGTCGCCAAAGCAAGAATTCTCAAACGTGAGAAACAGGAAGGGCCCAAAAAGGTTGCAGGATGCAATGCTCTGCCTCCATTCCTGCGCTGACCGACGTACCAGGTTGACAATGACCTTCAACGGGAGCGACTTCGAGCATTCGAAGGACATTTCTGTCCCTCAAAGTCCGTACTCGTATAAGGTAATCTCTTGTACATACTTCTCGTCCTGACCTGATTTGCGCAGGTGCAATTCCCTAAATTCAAAGCTCTCAAAATGTAGCAAGTTTTCCATGTTCTATTAATTTACTATACACGTACAAAAATTGTTTCTTTGCAATCAGAAGAAAGTACTGAACGTCGCAATCCAAGAAGAAAAGCAATCAATATTAGATCTCCTTGAAGGGGCCCCAACCAGCAGTTGCAATGTCAACAACAAGTCCACAAACAAGACCCTGGCAAAAAGAGATGTCATGCACAACCATGAAAGCTTCTAAGAGCACAAACTTTAAGTAGTGTGTTGACTCACCAGCCCTGTTATAACGCCGACGAAAGCTAAATCCAACGTGCTCAGTTTTCCTTGATACGGTTGAATTAGAGGAGGATTTTCCTACCCTTGCATGTCAGCAGGCACATTGAGTTGTTGAGATCAGAACTCACAGGATACTGCGTGGAGCTTGTTGAAGCACTGAAAGGGTGGATCAGCTTTTCTATCAACTCAACAGTTCATGATGTCAACCTTTCGATGGGCATGGGAGTCGTTTGGGGGAGAGTAGTTTCTGTGGTAGACGCGGTTGTTGTAGTGGTTGTTTGAGAGGTTGTACCCGAGTTGGTCGAGTTGGTCGTGTTAGAAGCATTGGTTGTCGGGATAGGTGTAGTCGAAGTTATTGGTGTGGTGGAGGTAGTGGTCTGTATGGAACATCAAACATGGATTTTTGCGCAATGTTTCTTACCTCTTGGGGACATGTGCTCTCTGTGCAACAAGTGTAATAGATTAAAATGCCCAATGTCGCATTGTTGTAGATCACTTTGTAGGATCCGGTACTGGACGGAATCTGTAAGAAAGTCAAGGTGGAAATGACTTCCAGCCGATGGCACCATGGAATTGGAAGAAGGACTTGTAATTGGGCACACGAATATGGACGTTGTTTTCCATCTGAATTTCTAGTCATTTCGCAGGCAATCTCAAACAAAGCGAAATACGTGTCATTGTAACAACCCCTACTGTGTATGTTGGATGGAACTGATACATACTGGCTTGGTACTGTTGCAATAGACATTAGTAAGTAAAACAGCTTGGAAAGACTTGACCTATGTAGGAGAACGATTTGTTATTTGTCGAGTTGTCATATTTTAATTCCCAGATATCATAGCAGTATGTTTCATTCTGTGTACATGATGCTTGCTGCCCGTTGCTCTGCGATATCATCGTGATCACATGTCACGAGCAAGGAGGAGTAGTTCTCACCTGATAGCACATCAACGATGAGCTTTCTGCCGACCTCATCGCCTCCATGAGCAGCAGCGCAACCACCTGCCATGTTGTCGCCCCCCTCACCATCGCCCCCTTGAACATGGATGTGCCGCTTCACTCACAGTTGTTTTCCGTTGGAAGTCCGTTACACTTTCAAGTTGCTACCGCTTCCGAAACCGTTATCACCGTTACCGCCTTTTCATAAGCGAAAAAGGCGGGAATGGTGCGGGAACAATGTGCAAGGGAATGGAATGCACGAAGGAGGCGCTTTACCGTGATGTGATGATTGTTGTAAAGTACAAGCTGATTGAACAAGTTTGAACAAGTTTGAACACAAGTAAATAGAGCAGAAAGAAGACAACATGCAGAGCTGTTCTCAAGATATGTCCAGGATTCTGAATCTTCGGAAGAAGATACATCATGAAAAAGAAGCTATTGAATCATTGGAGTCCTTGATGCACCACAAAGGCAATAAAGTGCTCAACCAATTCCAAGAAATGTGTTTTGATGACGAGGAGTGCATGAAGGAAAGATTGCATGTGTTGGAGCATGAAGGTTTGAATCCCTGTCACAGGGTAAAGCCTTGCTACAGTACTGGCATCTCTCGGCGCGACTTTGAATTTTTTGCTAAGATGTGCAGATTGAAACTCTGCAGAAAAGTTTTCAGGCACTGGGTTTCCTTGAATGCTTCAATTCATTCCAAAACGAGAGATCTGAATGTTGCTCTTCTAGACCGGTATCGTCATTCGAAGGTGAAACGAAGATCTCTTCTCACATGGAAAAAGCTTACATTGCAGCAAATGTCCATCGGAGCAAAGCTTCAATTTCAAGCGTTTGCTGCAATGAAACGTGCAATAGTATCGTGGCGAGATGGCCTGTTCATAATCGCCTTACAAGTCAAGAATTGGAAAAGGCTAACACATGAAATGAAGGTCGATCGATTTGAGGTGAAATCTTCGGTGATCACTGTTTGTGATCGGTCTTTGAAAACGAATGTCCAGCTCATGGTGCTGAAGGCGTGGAGGGGTCTTTTGGTTTCTAAATCTAGAACTTACCGCTGTTTGGAAACCATCTTGTCTTTGTCATTTTCAAAAGCCCTTGTGCGCAAGATATTTATTCAAAGCATGTTTTTTCGTTGGTCCGAAGCCCTTTACACGAAGAGAAAACAATCGCATTTGAAATCTGTCACAGCCTTCTTAAGGATGACAAAAGCCCTTCTTTCAAGGAAAAGACAGGTTTCTGGAGAAGTTGATAGCCGTCAAGCTTCAAGACTTAGCAGGATTGAAATTACCCTGGATTTTGACAAGAACGAGACATCTCATAGCTCTATCTTGATGGTCAATATGGATCTGAAACTCTTCTGTGTCGTTGTGAGTAGAATTCCATTGAAGGGAATAATTCGAGATTCAAAATTTGAACTTGTGAAGCAACTCAAATCGACCTGTATAGTGAAGAACTTCACACAAAACAGCCGTGTGATGGAAACCAAGACCTTGCGGCTGGTGCAAGTGATTCCATTTCTTGTGAACATTGCAGTCAAAGCACTATTCATAGGATGGAAGAAAACTGCAAGCAGACCTCAAAATGTTGCTTGTAGACACAACACAAAAGAAGTCAAGACACCAGTACAGAACATCGACCAAACCGTTGTCTGTGAGAATGATGTGAAAGTTTAATCAAATGATCTTGTGACTTTTATTACAGGTATTAAACAACAATGCAAGAGCCGAGTGACTGAGAAGTGCGTGTTTCGAAGGTGTGCCAAAAATCACCTGAAACGCTATTTTGGTAAACCCAAGCGATTTGGAGAAAAACTGAAGCACAGAATTTGCAAACCTTTTCCATCGGATCACCAATATAACCAACTATCCACAATCGATCTGATCGACAAACGTCTATCCTCACAAATCCGCAAAGATGAAGAAACCAAGATAAGCATTGCAACCGTTCCTTCGATAAATGAGCAGAATCCGGCCGGGCTAGCAAGCAGCGTGATGGCGGGGGCGTCAGAGCTTGCAGCCGAGGACCTCGCAGCAGCAGAGCCAGAGGCAGGGGGAGCAGAGGGAGCAGAGGAAGCAGAGGAGGAGTCGCGAGGGGCGGACGTCGGGCACACGGTCAGGCAGGACGGAGGGCAGATACGGACGACGGAGGCGGAGGCGACCCCGCTGAGGCTAGCGGTAGGGGAGCAGTATCCGGCCGGGCTAGCAAGCAGCGTGATGGCGGGGGCGTCAGAGCTGGCAGCCGAGGACCTCGCAGCAGCAGAGCCAGAGGCAGGGGGAGCAGAGGGAGCAGAGGAGGAGTCGCGAGGGGCGGACGTCGGGCACACGGTCAGGCAGGACGGAGGGCAGATACGGACGACGGAGGCGGAGGCGACCCCGCTGAGGCTAGCGGTAGGGGAGCAGTATCCGGCCGGGCTAGCGAGCAGCGTGATGGCGGGGGCGTCAGAGCTGGCAGCCGAGGACCTCGCAGCAGCAGAGCCAGAGGCAGGGGGAGCAGAGGAAGCAGAGGAGGAGTCGCGAGGGGCGGACGTCGGGCTGAGTCGGAGGGCTTCAATCATTAAGTCTCGCTGTAAGTTTGTGTTTACCTTGTGTTCTTGTTTGACTTTTTTGTTTAGCTGGATGTGCTTGCGACGAGCATGAGCCGCCAGGGATACAGGTTGACTACGCCTCGTCACCTTGCTCAGAAGTGTCTAGCTCGCCGATCTCCTCAAGGGCCCTGCTGATCGAATTCAGCGAGACCAAATCCAGCGTCCACAGGTCACGGCGGGTCCTCAAACTGATCAACTCCAACTGCTGTCAAAGTGTTGAATCAATCACGTCTGAGTTGGTGGTGGAGCAGCGCAAGTGCACTGTGACGAAGAGATCGCAGAGAGAAGCATCGCGATCGAAGGAGAACGTCATCCCACCCTCTCCGAAGGGCAAGGAGGCAGAGGGAGGGCCGAGCAGTCTTTTCACCGTTTGGGAACCTGTGCTTGCCTTCCGATAGAGGTCACCGGGTCAGAAGACCCGAGAGAGCCAGAGCTAGCGATTTATTGCTTCCACATGCTTGACGTCGACGATGAAAAAAAAGATGTCAAGAGATTCAGGCCGACAGCATGTGACAGCTCTACAAAGGAAGTTCGTCGAGTCGGGAGCAGACGGCGTCCCAGCACTGCCATTGATTCATGTTTCCCACCTTGTGAGTTAGCTCTGCCTTCACCAGGGCAGAGAGCGCGTGAGCCTGCAGAAAATGAATGAGAGAAAGAAGATAGGAGTAGGAGGAAGGGAGGCAGGGTGTGTGTGTGTGTGGATTACAAGGCCTCAAACAATCATGATAGATTAACATAATGAATTCATCGCATATGACACAAGTCAGGCGTCCAATCAAGATGATCCGGGATGAGGAAGGAGAAAGGAAAGGGAGAGAGAGGAAAGGTAGGGAGAGAGGTAGGTTTCAAACCTGTCGGCACATCTTGAGGCTGCAGATACATTCCATCATGTAAGTTAAGCGAACATGCTCCCTCGAGTTCTCAGGGTCCAGCAGTGTCTTGTTGGCCCTCTCCTTGGCTTCTGCTGGAGACGCGAAGCGGTACCTGACTACCCGTCAGACCCCACCAGCTCCTCCAGCTCACTCACAGCAAGCGCTTGCCCGCGACCTCGTTATCGTACAAGTACGTGCTCTCCATCCCAAAGTAGATCAGCATGCACTCGAGAGCTGCATCAACACTCCTGAGGAACAAAGTCCGCGGCTGGCTCGTGGTGTCACATACTACTTGACTGTTCAGGTCCAGCACGGCCTCACCTGCAAGAGCTCGAAGTCTCCTGGCTCAAGGACGAGGAAACAGTTCTCCATCTCTTTGGAGGATGGCATCTGCTGCACTGCCTGTGCCGTCACAGGAAAAAGAACGCTGAAGGCCCGATCATTCTGTGAGATCATGTCCCAGTCTCGGTTCACGACGCAGCGCAGGAGCTGGAGCATGCTGTGAACATGTTCCAGCACCACCTGCCGACCTCGTCATCCCTCCCTCCCATCGCCATAGTATCTCTACCTTGCATGCTGGGCTAGAGAGCGGAGAGGAATCGAGCTCGTTCTTCCCCCCAAGAGATTTTCTGTAGACGTCCGCCAGCTTCCCCTTCACCAGCGGCTCAGCTGCCCCCCCTCCCCAAGCAGAAGCTCAGCTCACCTCTAGCTTGGGATTGCCCGGCGACACCCTCAGGCCCCTCATGTAAACATCAAAAGCTGCAGCAGCCCCATCGACCATCTCGACCGCCTGCCCCATGACGTCAGCACGAGGTATGACAGACCTTTTGACATGCCTGGCCGAGCCGCACGTAGCCCTTCCACCAGTCTGGCGAGATCTCCACACACTCTGCTGCGTTATCCTTGGCTTTACCGAACCTCCTCATATGCGCGTGCGCAGCACTTCGATTACTGTACAGAACGTGATTCCTCTGAGGACAGGAGGGTTAATTGCCAAGCACGACGAGATGGTAGGAATGGAACCGGGTCGAGAGCGATGCCGATAGAGTACATGATGACGGCTTCGTCATACTGTGCTCCTGCAAGTGCGAGATTTCCTTTTTCCTTCGCCTCCTGTGCACTCTTGGGCAGCGGCTGGTGCTTCTCCTTGACACCAGTCAGCACCATCAACCTCGACTCATCCCACCAACATTCACAAGAGATCATCTTAGACAGACACGCAACCATCACATCGACACGTCTACCTGCATGCCAGCTCCCGACTTGCTCGCATGTCCACCGATGTTCGGATGGCTCATATTGCGGTCATTCCCGATGTTGTCCAGCCCCCACTCCGACGTCTTGCCCAGCAGGCTGCCGATGGCTCTCACCACGAACCCGGGCTGCGAGCTCGAGATCAGCTGGGAAGGGTCAGAGATCATGGGGGCACCTGTGCAGCTCCTTCTCCGCGCGGCTCCGGGATGTCCGGGGGAATAAGAAGCTGGTTCTCGTCGAAGACTTTCATCACCGAGTGGGAGGTGATGGGCAGGGGCGGAAGCCTGTCAGCTCCGATCTTCTGCAGGAATGTGGAGACGGGGCGGATGATGTGATCGAGAGCATGAAACGAGTTGTGATCCACTCCCTCGATGATCTCAAGGCACTGCGAGGTAAGGTTGCGTCATCGACTGCCATCACAGCCGGAGAGGGGTTTACCTTGGCTTCTGCTGGGCACTTGTCGTAGAGGACGGACGCATGGCGAACAGGGATGAGCTCATCTTGTCTTCCATGGATGATCAACGTCGGCGAGTAGCAGTTGACGATGTCGGTCTCGTTGTCGAATCGATCCATGATCACATTGGCGATCGCACCCACAAGCTCCTTCGCAAGCGTCTTGATAGACCTGTAAGGGCTCTGCAGGACCAGGGCTGCCGCCTGCTTCCGCTGCTTGTGCAAGAGAGAGACGAGGTTCGTCGCTGGGCCAGTGCCGATCGACCTCCCGAAGATGATCACGCGTTGTGGAGGGATCCTCAACTTCTGGGTGAGGAAATTGAAAGCAGCTCGGGTGTGGCGATTGACCCCCCCCTCGCACGGGTTGCCAGGAACCG
This sequence comes from Guillardia theta CCMP2712, assembly GCF_000315625.1. Lineage (NCBI taxonomy): Eukaryota > Cryptophyceae > Pyrenomonadales > Geminigeraceae > Guillardia > Guillardia theta. Next base: position 264,058 of record NW_005434620.1, read on the forward strand.
GGCCATAGCCAGGATACTCGACTCCGAGGACATGGACGTTGAGAAAATCACGAAATGCCTTGAGCAGATCGTGCGATAGCCCCAGGTCCTCCGCGTTCCCGTGGAGGTACATCATGCAACAGCATGCTCCCTCCTTGCACAGAAAGAGAGAGGGGAATCTTCCGTTCTCGCCATCGTCGAGCCAGAAGACGTCGCCGGGGAAGCTCCTCTCATTGTAGGTTGCAGGAGTGGGTGCGGCGAACAGAAACTCATTCACAAAGTCGTGATCTTTGATAAATGCGGCCATGTGCGCGGCCTTTTCTCACAAGAGATGTCTTATTCCCAGCTCATGTTCGCCTGAACTAAAGACAACGAGTCAACAAACCAGAGTCAGAGCTCACAGATTATCTCCTATCATCACGTTTGGAAGAGAAACCCTCTTTCGCAATCAGGACAGTGACATAGCACAACTGTCATCCTGACTGCTTTCCATAACCACCAAGTGATTCTATTTCCCAGCAACATGGAAACCCCTCACTCCCTTCCTTTCCACTCTGTCTGATGTCTCTGGTACTCGGTGTGAGAAGTTTTGTTCATGGTTTGCCCCTTCGTTGATCCTCAATTCTTTTCACCATACTCTTCACGCTGCGCTGATCTTATCTCCTTGCTTTGATCTTCCCATGCCCTCTCTTCCTCCTAGATCCTCGACTCGTTCTCCCTCGCATGCTCAGCCTCTCTGCTCTGCTCTCCTCTCCTCCGGTCTCTCTTGCCCTGCTCCCCACCCTCGCTCCCCATTGTTGTGTCATGCCAGCGCGCATCTCTGGTCCTTGAAAAATTTCACCAGTCAACTTCAAATCTTCTCACAGATTTTCAAAAACAATTTCAAGAGTGTGTTCGCTTGCTACCGGTGCAAACTTCAAAATTTCCAAGTCCGATAGGTAGGGGTACCTCCATCGAAGGGGTCTGTGCAGGGAACCAGCATTCATGTAGGGGTACTTCAGGTTGTTTTTATGTTTTAGTGAGGGTAAAGTACCCACCCAGTGAAGGGTAGAAATGGTGCAGAGTGTGTCTAGTCTAGTGAGGAGGGTGGGGTATATTGAAAGAGGGGGTAGGGTCTGTTGAATACATTTGGCAACTTGAACTTTCAAAATTGTGGCATCCATTCTATTTTTGAGAGCCTTAATTATTAATTCAAATTTCTGATTCACAATTCAAGAATACAAATCAATCTTCAAATTTCAAAATCAAACTCTACTCATTTTACTTAACTTTCAGTTCTAAACTGGCCGGGCCGGGCCGCCGTCGCGTCTCCGATCCGGGTCGTCGGGGACCCCCCAGGACTCGGTCGGAAGAGCCGGCAGGGGGGACCCCGGGTGGGGTGGGGTAGTCCTCATGCGGGTGGTCAAAGGTCTTTTTTTTCCTTTACACGGTTTATTTCGGGGGTGCTGGAGGGAGGCAGGGGGGGTAGTGCCCATTATGGTATAAGGGTGGGTTGTGCCAGTGGGGAAAATGGCAGGGAAAACCGGGAAAGGGAAAACGAGGGCCTGAAGTTGGAGAAGAAAGGAGAGACCAAGAGCTCAGGGGAGCAAGTGAAAGCTAGTAGAAACGAGTCGAAGGATTGAGGGGCAAGCAGGGAGTGCAGATTCGAAAGAAAAGTAAGACTTCATTGTTGATACGGATCCTGCCTGGGTGGGTTGACGAAAGAGGTGGTTTGGTGGTGGTGCTCTTTCTGATGCAAATAGTCTTCTGCATCTCCAGCAGCCCCAATGGTCGTTCAATGTTCATGTGAATGAGTTTTGGTTCGGAATTTCTATTTTCTCCTGATCACGGTCTTGAATCTGGTACACGGGATGCAAAAAACTTCTACGAGCTCTGGTTGTGAAGAATGCCCCTGGGTGACATCACATACATACAAGTGCCAGATCCTTTGCGTCATTCCCTTCCTGGGAAACCTGGTCAGCGACTTTCGGGAAGATCTTCTTTCAGCTCTGAGCACAAGAATGTCAGTCATTCCCTTCCGTCGGTCAGAGCTGTTAGCTCAGGACGAGGAGGGACGGGATTCTTTGTTCATTGTCTCTCATGGTGAAGTGATTGCTCACATCGAGAAAAGAACATACAAGTTTGGTCCAGGAGATTATTTCGGGGATTGGAATTTCTTTCATGTCCAAGCACACAAACACAGCAAGTATCTTGCATTAACGGACGGCATATGCTTGAGCCTCTCAAAAGCTTCCTTCGACGAGGTCCTTACAGCATTTCCTCCAGAAGTCGCTGAGCATCTTTCGATATTCAGCGAATATTTCCACGGCTTTGACTTGAACGAAGAGTTTCAAGCAGAGCGACCGGCGCAGGTTCGCTGGTTGTCAATGTTTCGCAGGTTGCTGGTCAAGTCTCAAGGGAGGCTGCAGGAATCCAGCGAGAATTGGAAGCCCAAGGCGGTCGCGTCACTCACATCTACGATATCCTCGATGACTGCCGAAACTCAAAGGCTCCAAGATCAGCTCTTGCAGGCTTCCAGTCAGGCGGACGTTGACGAGAATGCTATGGCGATCATGAGCGCAGAGCTTCAGTTGAAGAGTTCTTTCCTGATCATGCACCGGCGGTTGTTGGCGATGTTGCTACTTCATACTTTGGGAGGACAGCTGGACATGATACAGCGGAAGTTCACTTGGGTTCAGTCTTGCTGTACAATACTTTCTGCACTCAATAAATAGATTTCTACTTGATGATGCAACAAACAAATATCAAAGAAGCTATGTTACAAGCCGTTCTGATCACAGTTCTGAATCGTAAGTCGAACTGTTCTCAGCTGGGCTGTTGTCTACCTGCGTATTGGCAACACCATTATTCGTTGATTTTCCTGTTGCAGTTGTCAGTAGCCTTTGTCTTTGTCACAAGTGGATCGATAACACTCACTCTTCAAGCTCATGAGCATGGGCTCAGAAGCTCTGCCACGGAAGAAATATGGTTGTTTGGTCTGTGCCTGCCTCCCAGGTTTCCCAGCTGCTGCTTCCGCGTATGTCGGTCGATTGCCGTCTGCGTTGTTGACTAGGCCTGTCAAACTCGACTGACAGTCAAGAAGCACCAACCTGTTCCGAGCCCATCATCGTCCCACAAGAAGTCAGCCCCATCTGGATATCCTCCTCCCGAGCTCGCCTGACCAGTTCTTGATCGCACGAAGATAGCCTGCTCCCCTCGTCAGTGAACCAGCACCGTTGGAGAAGTAGAGGCTCCGACCGGGAGTCTTATCCTTGATAGGCGATGAAACAAGAACATCAAGGCTGGGAACGAGTTGAGGGTGCCGATGGGAGAGGTCGTGGCAGTCCTGAGACATTCATCAGGCTCCAACAGGGAAGTCACTGTAACCTGACCCGTTCGAAACCATCAGTAAGTTCACTTCCGCCTGGAAGTTCCCTGGGTCTATTGGGATTTCTTCTAGCGGGTTCAATTCAGCAAGGCCAGGGATAGAGCTCAAGTTGAAACTCGAATGGTTTTGATAGACAACATCAAAGTTTTCCGGGAGGCTCCACGAGGAGCGGGAGAATGTGTTCATATTGTCAGCTTCCGACCTCGGCTGCACGAATCTGTGTCGACTTGGTGCTGCTTGCCTGCTGATCGGATAGTCAAGGCTGCCTGCCCCATCCAACACGTTCCTCCCCTCCATCCTATGGTGGATACAAGAGTCAAGTCCTTCATCCGACAAGGAGGTCTCCTGATCGTCCGTCTCTGTGCTTGATCGCATCGTTGACGGCAAGTTAGTGAAGCTTCCTCGCAGCATGCCTGAGTTCCCCGAGCCCCCCAACGTGAGCATGAAAGGGCCGGAGAACGAGAAAGTTCGCTGCTGTGCAGGCTCTCGGGGAGGGTTCAATGGGGAGGGAGAGGGGTTTGAGTTTGCTCCTCCAGTCTCTTGGTTGATCTGAGAGAGTGACGTCAGAGGGAAGAAAACAACAAGGAGACAATGTCAATCAAGACCTCTTCTGCCCTGCTGTCTAGACCATCATACACTGTTCCCGCTCGAGGAACAACCGCCCGTTCGCCCCCCCCATCCAACGTCATGGCAACCGTGATCTCCGACACAGCCAAGCACTGTAGCAAGAAGGTAGTCAGAGCTCTCCTCTGCTTCCTCTTGCTGCAAATCTTTTGACGCCCCGAAACGGACTGGAGGAACTTGAACTCTCCCGTCGTCGGCAAATCAATCGAGACACCCCCCTTTCTACAGGTCGCCGGTTCCATGACGTTTGAGAAGCACCCAGCACCACCAAGGCAGGAGCTTCTTGTTCTCCCGCTGCTCCAACATCGCATCTCATCCATCAGCCCCGACCCTCGATCCGCCCATTCCCCCCTGTAAGGACCGCACTCACGGCTCCACGACCTAGTTTGTCCGCTCTGCGACCATCTTGCCCTCGCTCCCTCCTCATCCACGTCGCCTCCTCCATGGACCCGTACGCTGTTCTTCTCTTCTACCTGCGCCATCCTCGTCCTGCTGCTTCAGTTCGTCTGCTCCTCTCCCTCCCCCCCCTGCTCCCTCCCTTGCCGCCTTCGCTCTCTCATGCCCCGACAGAGCCTTTAAAAGCTTTCTTGCTAATTTCAGTTGAAAATCGGTTAAATGTAGTACTTTCCTGTTAGCCGTAGCAGTTCGACCTTAAAAGTATGCTGTTAGATGTGAAATTAGGTTACATTTGTTTTAATTTAAGAACTTTCTCTCTAAATTAAGCGCTTTCAGTCCAGTTTTAAACCGAAATTAAGCCTGGGAACCGACAGCATGCCAACCTGGGCTGGTTGGGGAGGAGGAGGAAGAGGAGGAAGAGGAGGAAGAGCGTGGAGCGAGGAGAGGAGATAAAACGCGGCTGAAGTGCGACTGGAGCCCGAGGACACAGCCATGGCATTATCACATGATCGCGAGTACGAGGATGGTGAAGGTTTCTTTCAACCCCCAACTTCAATCTGGGAACAAATCAAGGTGATAGTTTGGATCTGACGATGAAGGGTGGGTTAACAATGTATGCGAGCAGGAGAAGTTGCACCCATCTGAGATTCAGGAAGTGAGCAGCATTCTAGGTCAGAGCCTGATCGATAAGAACAAAGAATTGCACGACGAAATCAAAAGTCTGCTGATGATTTTGGAGGACTATGTAAAAGAAGTAAGTACTCTTTGATGGCGAATCGTCTTCAAGTTCACTGATTGTTATGTCAAGGTTGATCAGCGAGAGAAGCAAAGAAACTGGAACGTTCAACTCGGCCGAGATTCGAACAAAGACTTCCTCGCCTCTGAAATTCGTGACTTCATCTCTGCGTTACGTGAGGGAACGTCAGACGCGGTTACGAAGCCTTGACGCCGCTGTTATGCAGGGAGCCAGACGTCCACCCCCATCTCCCTCCGTCCCAAGTCAGCCAAGGATCGATCGGTGAAGTCCAAAATGATGGGAGACGCCCATGACCGCGTTCACAAGGTTTTGTCATTCGTCATGCCGGATTGCTATCACGAGGATGAGCTCCCATCTGCGAGGAAGCTGCTGTACGTCTTCCAGCATGTTTGCTCAGTGATCTGAATGTGATTCTGTTTGCAGATCATCTCGTGGACAGAGCCGGGGTGGAAGAGATGGGCAGGCGTCGCAGGAGGAGAGGTAAGAGGAGGCTTCAGTACAAAACTCTTCATGGGGAGTTGATTGCAAGTCTTGCTAGGAACAGACCGATGACTGCTGACCTCCTTGGAAGTCTGACAAGACAAGCAGCTGCTGGTGATATTGGTGTCCTGTGGGAGTCTTGACTGAGGAGATCCTTCAGAGCACGACAAATTCTCGCTGGAGACCGTAGAATGCCTGTCAGAGAGGTTCAGAGAGGTTGTTTTGATTGTGCGAGATGGACTTTTTTTGTGATCATGGGCATCAGATTCTCAGTCTTGAAGAGAAAGATCTCCTTGACCAAATCGATTTCCTGTGAGCTTTGTTCTTTTACAAGAAGACTTGCGATTATGACAGGCGTTGCTGATGGCATGTCTTGTCAGGCATTCCTGTATTGAGGCCGAGCAAGAACGCGACAACAAGAACATGTGTACAGACATGCTGCCGACTGAAAGAGACCTGAAGGACCTGAGAGACAGATTGCAGGTCAGACAGAGCTTCGATCCGATAGTTTGACTTCTCGCATATTCCAGCCTGCTGACGCTGATTTGATCGAATTTGATCGCACCCTTTGCTCTTTGTGATTGCCATCTCTGTTGTTTTTGTCAGACCATCTCCTGTCCTCTTCTATGCATGACTTCTACCATGACATGATGTTTATGTAATGTTGAACAAATCGAAGTTTTCTTTATCATTTAGCTACGAAGTTTTCTCTATCATTTAACTCTTTCTATGCCTTGAGCCATGTCCCATTTGCAACAACATTACTTCAAATCTCCTTGATCTAACTTCCCGCATTTCAGGTTGAGTTGTCCATCACTGCAGCAGAAAGCAGAAAGCAGATGCGGAGCAAGACTCTCTTCCCTCTTGCAAGAAGTCTCAAGCCCGTCAGCGACCTGCCTGCCCCTCCCCTCGCTCCTCCTCTCCCCCTTCCTGTGCCCCCCTTCAACCAGCTTGAGGGACCAACGCAGGATACGCCGGGCCCTCCTCCTCCCATTCCTCGGGCCGAGCTCGGGATCGATTCGGATGAGGAGAGGTTTCTGTTCGGAGACGATTCAGAGGAGGAAGAGGACGGGAGTGCGAAGGAGGCAGTAGCAGAGGAGGAGAGGAAGAGCAATGTGGACATCCTTGTGCTCGATCACGAAGAGGAGCAGCTGGTGGACGCGGCTCCAGCACACGAGGAGGAGAGTCATCGGTCCCGACGGGAAGGGATCGTGCTGCCTGTTCAGCAGCAGCCTGGCGAGCTTCCGACGGTGACGCAGGACGTGAGCATGACATCATTAGGAGGCAGCGGGCTGCAGGAGGAGGAGGGAAAGAGCAGACGAAGTTCGGTAAGGAGCCGACACAGGCGACTGATCGAGGACGCGAGAGCCAACGCGGCGCTCGTATCGTCCTTGAGCGCAGAGGGGGAGGACGAAGGGGAGGACGGGGGAGGTCGGGGTGTGGGAGGAGGAAACGGAAGGGGAGGCGGAAGTGCTCCAACTCCTCCAAAGGCTGCGAGACCCGTTGATAGGATGAGACCAGCCTATGCTCGCCCGTCAACGATGACGAGGAGGGACAAGAGCGACGCACCGGGGGGAGAGAAGAGGCGAGAGGAGGTAGATGGTGTGAGGAGGCAAGGATAGTGGAGGAGGGGGAAGAGGAGGGGGAAGAGGAGGAAGGAACTTTGAGTTAAGATTCTCTTTATTCATCGCTTGCTGTGCTCGGGACACATTTTGACTTTTTTGATCTCCTCCTCCTCCTTCCTCCTCCTCCTCCTTCCTCCTCCTCCTCCTTCCTCCTCCTCCTCCTTCCTCCTCCTCCTCCTCCTCTCCTCCTCCTCCTCCTCCTCCTCCTCCAACACGATAGTGGAGTCCTCTTCCCCTTCCTTTTCTCCCCTCCTCTTCTTCCCCTCTATCCTTTCATCATATCCATTAATTTCACTTCCCCAACTTCTTCCTCTCACCTCTCCTTCCGGTGTCTCCAGGGTCTGCAACGAGAATTTCCCACCAAACTTCTTGACGTCCATATAGACCGCACAGCCCACCTGGCTCTTT
>NW_005434620.1:272746-311782 GCF_000315625.1 Guillardia theta CCMP2712
CCCCCCTTTGGGGGGGGGGGGGGGGGGAAAAGAAAATTTCCCCCCCCCTCTTTTGGGCCCCAAAAAACCCCCCCCCCCCCCCGGCTTTTTTAAAAAAGAAACCCTTCCCTCTTCTCCCCTCCCCCCCTCCCCCCCCCCCCCCCCCCCCCCCTCCCCCTCCCCCCCCCCCCCCCCCCCCCCCCCCCCCCCTCCCACCTTTTCCCCTCCACCTCCCTCGCTTCCATTTAACTCATCTACATCCTTTTCATCTCCCCATTCCTCATTCTTCTCACATGAAACGACGAGAAGCACGCGCCGTGCTTGGAGGTCGCGATCTTAGATCGACATCTCTTTCTTGCCTTCTTCGACGTCGGGATATAATCGCACTGGCAGCTCGATCAGCAGAGGGCGAAGAAGCAGACGAAGGAGAACAGATGAGGAAAGGATGATGATATTGTAGTTGATGATGATGGTGGTGACGATGATGGTGACGATGATGATGGTGATGGTGATGATGATGATGATGAGGAGGAGGAGGAGGAGAAGAGACGAAAGCAAGGAGGAAGAAAGATGAGCACTGAATAGCATGCTCTAAGGGGCAGACCTGAACGCAGGCGCCTTCCATGCTCTGACAGACCAGACATTTCATGTTGAAACGTGCGATAGGTACCTGGAGTAGACTCAGTGAAGGAAGGGAGGAGGAGAGGAGAGCAGATGAGATCAAAGGGTGAGACAAGACAGGGAGTGAGGACAGGAGCAAAACGGAAAAGACAACGATGAGAGCGCGGAGATAGAGCGAGAAGAAAGAGAATAGGAGAGGAGGAGGAGGAGGAGGAGGAGGAGGAGGAGGAGGAGGAGGAGGAGGAGGAGGAGGAGGAGGAGGAGTGGTAGGAGGAGGGTTAAAAACCAAGGAGTAGGAGGAGTGAAGCAGAACTTTCTCGTTACCTCCTGGAGGCCTGTGATCGGCTCTTGACGCACACAGTCACCTGCTGTCGTCTCGGGGACGAAATGCATGCAGGCAACGTGAGCCCAGCGACCTGCTCGAGTTCAGTTGGAGGGAGGAGGGAGGAAAGGAGGAGGGAGGAGGGAGGAAAGGAGGAGGGAGGAGGGAGGGATTGTGGAAGAAGGAGGAGACAGGAGGAGGAAACGGTGGAGGAAAAGGGAGGAGCGTTCAGTGAGGAGGATAGGAGAGGAGGGTGGGAGTTCACACACCATCATCGGTGGGTTTCATCGGGCCATGTCGGACAGGGCAGAGGATGCAGCTGATGCCTTCAAGTCCTCGCTTACATGCCTGCATGCCCATGTCAAGAAGAGATGCTGGGAGCAGCAGGAGAGGAGGTGAGGGGATGGAGCGGGAGAAGAGAGGGGAAGGAGGGAGCGGGAAGGAGGGAGCGGGAGAAGAGAGGGAGGAATGGATAGTAGGAACACTGCGGAGCAGGGGAGAGCGAAGAGGAGGTGGGAGGATGAAGGAGCGAAGAACAAGATGAATGAAAGGAGTTGATAGAGAGGAGACAGAGGAGGAAGGAGTAATTGCCTCGCAGAACCAGTCGCCTTCAGGAAGCCCATCGACTAAATCCCCCCCATAGCAGCATTGATGCACACAAATCTTGCATCTGACAGAAAGTCTTCAGCTCCTCCTCTTGTTTCTCCTCTTGTTTCTCCTCGTCCTCTTCATCGTCATCGTCCTCACCACCACCACCACCAACAACAACCTCCTCCTCAGGTGCACATTCTCCTCCAGTAACCTCCTCCTCGTCTCTCACCCTTCACAGTAAACCATCTCGTTCCCATCCTCTGCCACGTCCTCCATGCAGATCTACAGCGAAAGTCAGCCAGCCACCGTCTGTCTCCCGATACACTTCCTCCAGTCCCTCCCTTCCATCCCTCGCTCCTTCCTTCACCTCCTCCACCTTCGTCCTCTCCTCACTTCCACCTTCCCATCCCCCCCCTGTTCTCCAAAAGTCTCCTCACCTCACAAAGCTCGTTCCCCTCCTCATCGAGAGATTGTTTGAGGATGAACTCGAAGTTGGGGGCAGCTGCATCAGCGTCACTGACGCGGAGGAGACGCTTGCTTGTTACCCCTCGCGCTCTCCTTCTCTTCCTCTGCCTGCAAATCATTCTCCTCCTGAGCAGGAAGGAGGTAATCAGTAAAGACAGGCAAAGTAGTTTCAGCAGCTCACAATTTTCTGTAAGCCTGCTGCCTCCTCCTTTACATCCTCCTTTACACTCTCCTCCTCCTTCTCCTACATGGGCGGTATGTTATGAGAGACTTTTCAGCACAAGTTCTTGCCTTCTTCAAGTTCTTCAGTCTACAAACTTGACAAAGATTTTGCTTGTCCAGCAGACTATGACTCGAGAATCGTCTTGCACAGACAGATCAATCCCACAGAGACGACAAGAGAAGAGATGAGAAGATGGGAGAGAAGACGAGAGAAGAGTCTCAGATTACACAGACAAGCTGAAGGAACAACAACAAAGCAAAGACTTCATCCTTGCAACCGTGTTGCTCTCGATTACCTGCACATCGAGCATCTCGGCTGATCCCCACCCTGCGGAGCGTGTCCCTGCCGTTGAAGCAGTCACACCATCCCATCAGCTGCCTCACTGCTCACCACACTCTCAGTTCCTTGCTTGTCCTCAACGTATCTTCTCACGCTTCAGTGTCTGCCAGATCGGCTCGAAACCTCACAAGCACACCTGTGTCTCGCCAGCCGCATGGCATCCCATAGCGAAGCTAGAACAAGGAGATCATGCAAACATCGCAGACTTCATCTTCATCACCAGCAACTTCAAACTCATCTTGCACGGTTCCTTCAACCTCTATCAAACAAACCTGCATTCAGACACTTCTCATAGTTACCTTGCGATCCTTCTTCCTTCTTCGACCTCCTCCTCCTCACCCTCCGCTTCTTCCCTTCGTCCTCCCCATAGCTCTGGTTGAGGATCCTTCCTTGGGATTTCAGTGTGATGTACAAGATCCGAGCTCACCAACCTCTCGAACACGTCATGAGATATTGACTCGCCATGTTTGACGATCTTGAGTGCAATCATCTTGGACTCTGCGACGCGCTGAGATCAGTGCCCTTCCTCCTCGCATTCACCTATCACCTTTATGACCTTTCTTCTTGTTTGACCCCTTCAGTCTTCCCTCCTCCTCGCTATCATGAGAGCGATCGTCCATTCCCACCTGCTCCTCCTCCTCGCCCCCATCATGTTCTTCTCCTACCTCAGGCTTCTTTTGCTTCTGGAATGTGTCATCGTTTGTGAGGTCTGTACTTGCGTCTCCGAAGCTCGTTCCCTCCTCCGATCCCATCGCACTACCTGCAGGAGCATGCTTGAGCGAATCTCTCGGCACACATTTTCGTGCTTCCATTGTTCTACAATCCTTGCCTCTGATGTTCTTCGCTGCAATCTACACACTTCTCTTCTATCGCTCTCCATGGTCTCTTTCCCGCTTCGGAATGCATTGAGCTCACTATCTCTGTCCTTCTTTCCTCCTGTCATCCTCTGCTCCTCTGCTCCTCTCGTCCTCTCCTTCCCCCTCTTCCCTTCTGCCATGTCGACTCGCATCTTGGGATCCGTGAAGGTTCAGGGTAGTTGGGTAAAGTTTTTACTCGGGGCGGGCTTGCATGGTCTACCTCCACCACCACCCTGTGATACCACCCCGACGATTTGATATATCACGGGTACCCTATTGAGATCTACCGGTCATATTGATTTTCCTTAAATTTAACCCCCTTTTTCCCAGGACATTCTGCATCAATGGGTAGGTATTGAAATCAAGTACCCACCCCAATGTTTTTACTACCCCTGGTGATGGACCACCCACCAGTCATGGGAGTTAGTGTTCGCGACTCCTCAGTGAAAAAATGCATTTCGGAGAGAAAGCGAGAGAAAATGAGAGCAGAGAATGGCATGGCATGGCAGGGCAGGGCATGGCAGATGACAGAATATGAACTGAGAAGGCAAAGAGGATCAGAAAGTGGAATTTTCAGTGAAAGAATGAGAGAACTCAACGGGCGGGGAAAGAAAACAGTGGAACCAGGAAGAAGATAACCAACAAGGAATATGAAGTCCGGGAGGGGGGGTGATAGGAGAAAGTATCTGATATGGAGGATGAGAGACTAGATCGATGTGAAGTTGCTAGAAAATTGTGCTAGAGGGCGATAAGCCTGATATCAACATCGATATATGGAGCCGGAGGATTGGAGAGAGGCAGTATTATCAAGAAGAACAGCGTTATATTTTAGTGCTAATGCTGGGAGCAGCCACGAACCGGAGACCATGGAGTCGATCTCTTCAGGCTTCAGCGATGCTGGAGGTACTTGATATTGAAGTCCTGAACCGCACAAACAAGTTGTTGACTTGACTTGAACAGATTCAGAGTCAAGAATCAAACAGGTTTCACCCGTTCTGATTGTCCTTGTAATGTTCTCATGTTGATCTTTTCACTACCAGTTGAAGCGCCTGCAAAGACGTTCGAACATGCTGGTGATTGCATTCCCTCCATCGCCAGGTGTCACTTACTTGTATTGCCCCGTCTTTTCCAGAGCTCCGTACCTATCTCTACCATCGAAGACAACTTGTCAAGCATTGCATACACGGGATTAAACGACTACGCGTTCGTAGGTGAGACGGCAACACTAAGGGATTTTGTCTTTGGTGGCTTTGATCATTTCCCTTCAGAACGGTCGAATCCTTCAGCGGATCTGACACAAGAGGTTCTACCACAAGCTTGTTTCACCTCATTTCTGACAAGCTTCTTGCAGTTGTCTGCGATCGTTCGCTACGTGCGTTCTGGAGATGTCGCACCCGATGACTATGTCAATCAAAACTCGTTCGAGAATCGTGGAGCTGAGGGGCAGGCAAGCATCCACCAATTAATCTTCTTGTGCGATCTAATCTATTCGTGCAGGTGCTGGATCAGCTCTTGAAGGAGGTGCGCGCGCTGAAGGAGAGAGACGTGTCTTCAGCTACCGTCCTGCGCATGGCGAAGCAGAATCTCGATGAGAAGAAGGAGAAGATCGCAGCGTTGCAGGAGAGGCTGCTGGAGGTCACGACAGCCCTGGAACAAGTAAAGGAAAAAGAGTACACGGGGGTGAAGGAGAGGGGGAATGCAAGGGAGCAAGTCTTGCCTGGCGAGCAAAAGGAGATGGCCATGGCGAGCAACGTGGGGCAAGAGAGCGAGATGAGCAAGCTGAAACATCAGGACGAGCTGGCTGAGCAAAGGAGGAAACACACAGAAGCGATCAACGCGATGAAGAAAGACTACGAGGAGAGGCTGCAGGCTGCTGATCGTTACGCCAAGGACGCTATCGACTCGCTGAATGCCGTCATCGCGATGAAGGATGAAGAGCTTCAGGGGATCAGAGGAGGAGACGATGAGGGTGAGCGCCTGAGACAGGAGTTGGCAGAGAAGGAAGAGGCGATCGTGAAGCTGCAAGAGATTGTCGCGTCCGAGATTGCTGAGCGAGAAGCAATGAACCAGGAGCTTGATTCTGCAAGGAAGCAGATCAAGGACCTCCAAGTCCTGCTGAAACAGAAGAGCGATCAGATGGCTGAGCTCAACAAGAAGGAGGACCTCAGCAGGCAGGTCAAGGAGCAGAGTGGAGCGGTCGACAATCTCTTGGTACAGCTGCAGAAGCAACAAGAAGTTATCGAGGAGATGAAGCAACAGCTGCAGGAGAGTGAGCAGCAGGCAGAAGAGCTGGCCCAGTGCAAGACTGTGATCGAGCAGCTCGAGAAGCACAAGAGCGAGGTCGATGGATTCCTGGACACTGTGGTGGAGGAGCGAAGGCACAGGGACATGGTGGTGGAGGAGCTGAAGAAGCTGAGGATCATGGTGCAGCAGAAGGACGCACTCATCGAAGAGCTGAACCTTCAGCTGCATAACAGCAGGACGGCTCAGGATGCGAGCGGAACCACCTTGTTCAAGATGCAGCAGATGAGCCGCGATATCGACGACCTTCGCTATGCCGTGCAGGAGCGAGACTCGATGATCGCAGAGCTAAACGCCAGGATGCAGATCACTGGAGGAGGCAGCCTGTCCAGGATCTCCAACATCTCCGAGAGGGAAGCCGTCCTGCTTGAGCAGACAGAGCAGCTGCGCAGGGTCTGCTCGCAGCAGGCGGACATGCAGCGGCAGCTCGAGCACCTCAAGAACTCGATGGTAGACCAGCAGAGCTACATCTCCCAGCAGTTCGACGAGCACAGGAAGTCTCGCTCGCTCGACATGCAGCTCTCCGCTCAGTCGCAGCAGCTGGCGGCGATCCAGCAGGGCCTGAACTCGCTGGGTCACGCGTCTAACGGGGGAGGAGGTGCCCACTTGGAGGAGCTCTCCAGACTCCAGCTTGGCAACCACGAAACCCCAGCTCAGCCTAGCAGCTCCAAGGACATGTTCAAGAACCACGGCTCTAGTGTAGAGGTCGATCGGATCTCTGGGGGAATCCTAACTGTCCCCAGCCCGTCGGAATACAGTCAGTCAATGGGTGTGCACGCGGCTGAGATGAAGGCACTGAAGGCAAGTACCCCCACTCCTGTGCTCTTCGTCTCTGACAGACCTCTTCTACTCCAGGCAAGCAAGGTCGCCAAGGCTGCTGCTGCCGCTGCGGCAGTCTCGAGGTAACGAAGGACTTCTGGAAACTCAAAAGTTTCTCATCCTCTTTTGCGACAGGAAACACGCGGGGAAAGTGAACCTGATCCCAACGGAGGTGACCATGTAACGAGTCCTTGCGCCATCTCTGCCTGTATAAACTGGAGCTACGTCACTTACTTTCTACTAGTGAGCCTTTCTGTCGGGTGTCCGCCGGCTCGAACACGCCTTGGTTGTTTTATCATACCTCATTCACACTCAAAGTCAAGTTCAACGGTTCACAACTGAACCGTCGAATCATTATGAGTCCTCGAGCCTCAAACTTACTATCAGCATCGGACGGGCCGGCCCGTGAGCGGCATCGGTCTATGCTCAGGTTGGGCAGTCTGACCGTGTAGGAGCAATGCACTGCCTGATCAAATGTCTTAACTATTCTACAGCATGATAAGTTGAGGACAATACTGATTGTAATTCAAATGTAGATAACAAGGCAGTATTAGGAATGCTGAAGGCAAGATATATGGATTGTCAAGAAATTGAATATTCGAACAACAGAACGCGGAAAGACATATATATAATGCCTGACCTCTAGCAGCTACGGGACAACATGCAGTTGAGCGAGGTTGCAACAAGGATCCGTGCTTGTGACTGTAAAATAGTAGGTCAGGGATGGCTGACGAGGCAAGAATGACTGGGTAAATTTTCGATTACGTCTGTTTGGACCAGCTGTGATGACACATCTGTAGCGGAACGACTCCAAATGCTGACGTATCAGGTCATGAAGCTGACTGAGCGGATCACGTAACTAAGATGTGCTCATCTGGCGAAGAAGGCGAGACGATACTACTCGGCAGACCATGACGGAATCCCATGGTGACGGACTTGAAGCGTACCGCAGGATGGATGAGCCTGGCAACGAACTTCCGTTGCATGCGCACGAGAAAGTCTGGAGGACGTTCTCTGTGTGCAAGAGACATGAGCTTGCTGCTTTGTGGAACTCCATGCTGTTGATCCGCAGACGAATCCGGCGCCTCGAAGGAGACTGGGACAGAAGCGATTTTACCATCGATGATTGATCATCAATAGCACAATCGATGGAAATACTGTACATTTTCCCCTTATTCTTCTGGACTATCTCCTCTTGGTCGTTGTAATGAAATCGTAAAATCGAATCCTGCGCTCCCCGACTACCTCTGCTCTCGATCAAACATATCCTACACGCAGCACAAGTGTCTGTCCCCTGGCGGTAGAACGTAAACGCGCGAGGGTGGGCGTGACTGCTACAGCCAAACGTTCCTCAAAGTTGAGTCGATCGCTAAGCGCTGACTCGAAGAGAGGCGCCTCTTGATACTTCCGGGTTGGGAACTCCGGTACCTGCCCCTCTTGATTATTGGCCTGATCAGTTGTAGCAAGTGATTATAACCTACCAACCTGTACGCGCGACACGATCTTCAGAGGCTTTGTCACGTTGATAGCGGTAGAGAAGAAGAAGATCTTGAGCTCAAGTACTTCGTCCTCGAGGGGAGGAGCGTCGGACGATAACCCACCCTCCCCTGCCCAAAGGATGTCCATTGCCCTCTCGGACGGAGCCGAGGTCTGCTGCTTCCGGTCGTAGAGCGACATGCTCAAGGCCGTGGCGAGGGGCGGGGTGTGTGCGTTAGGGGAGCGGCCCAATCGGATGCTTCTAGAACTGCCACAGCGAGAGGGCAAGGTCTGCTGGACAGAATGTAGTTGTGAATATCTACAACGTCTCGGGAGAGGTAAATGCAGGCATGTCTGCCGACACATGCTGCATGACGATGCTACGAGACTTGGTACTCGCTGGCAGAGGGATGCTGAACTGGTTCGAGTAGGAAAAGATAGCAGCCAAGCGGGAGGCTGCTTCTCCTGCGCGGCCAATACGTTGACTTGATTCAGCGTTATCTTGACGAGTTTTTCCTACATCACAATCTGAACATACAAGAACAGAACAGAGTCAACATTGGTTGCAGCAGCAGAAGAAAAATATGTACGATCGCGGCACTTTGCTCACTCATACAAGAATGATATATCGTTACTTTTCACCAAAGCTAAATGTTATGCTGAGCAAGAGGAACAGGTAAGATTGAAGAGATCAACTGAAGCTTCTTGCATGAAGAATCGTTATATATAATTTCTGATCAGTCCATCGTATTGAAAACCATGCCCATGTCACTTTCCTTTTCACCTTCCATACTCTTCTTTAGTTCTTGGATATAAACTTTCTCGGAATCTTTTGCAGTCTTTCCTTCCCGATTCTCAAGTACAAAAAGGGCGGTTTCCATATTTTCAGCACCATCTCGATCCTGACACGTCTCCCTAACTTTCGAGAGTGCCATGTACAAGTGAAATACTCCAGCACTGGTGTTGGTGTGATAAGCTTGAATAATATTTGCCATCTCGTCTGCATCGCGTGCATTTGCTGCACCTGCAGCACGCGCACAGTGAGGAAATTGCCCCAACAGCCAGCGGTTGACAAGGCCTTCCTTTGTGAAACCTACGTATACACTTAATGGAGGTCTTTCCGGATCTGATTCCCTCCTCCTATGGTGGAGTAATGTAGCATTGGACATGACGAAAAGGTAAACCAATTCCTTATCTAAACCTTCGACAGGTTGGTTCAGTCGATTCACCTTACTCATATCCAGTTTCTTAGAGAAAGTTTCAATGTATGTAGCAAGGGACATAATTCGTATTCCTTGCTGTGCGCTGTTGCCCGGTACTCTAATATCTCCGAATCTTCCTTTCTGAATCCATTCAGGGATTTTGTCAATGTCTGCTCCTACTTTGAGGTACCTCGATTTGTTGAGCTTCAGATGATGCCATACAGTTTTCACTATTCTGCGTGTACGGGAAGTTTTTATCTGAACACAAATATTCGGGAAAAAGTCTTCTGGTTTGTATTCCGCATTGATACTGGGCCCACGTGTTCGCAAGATTTCATATGCTATCATACCTTTCAGCTCAATCCGCCTCGGTTTTGCATCAAGCGCTGATTTAGCTTTCTCCTCCCCTTGGCAAGGTTCGAACTCGATTTGATCAGCATAGAGATGAAATACGACAGCAATGTAGTCAGGCACCTTACTGTCTACCCAATGAATGCAGTGAGGATTGCAGAACTTTGGCAGTTTTTCACTGAGCCGCCAATTCCAGGTATTGTTTCGCACCCTTCGCATTGTGACCATCGGATTTCCACGGCCCTTTTTGATAACCCTTCGAATTCGTTTCCTCATAAAAGACAACAGATCTGTATCCAATGAGGAAAATAGACCCACCACTTTCTCCAAAATTTGCTTCAGGTCGTCATGGTATTGTTGAGTCCTATACTGTTCGAGGACTTCATTGAATCTTGTATTCAACGACGGCAAGAGCATCTTTTTTTTTGTAATATTTTGCAGTTTTTTACGATCATTTACATACCCGAGAATGCAGTCAAACACTTGCTTATGAATTGTTTTTTCGAAGCACTGAAACCAATCAGGACCACGATGTTCGATCAACCCATACATCGCCTTTCTATTTGTAAACGTTTCAAAGGTCGTTAAGTCTAATGAAATGTTTGTTGACTCGGAGGAAATGAAGGCGTGTCTTATCTTCTGAGAAAAACTGTCAACTATTTGAGCTCTGCAATGCTGTTTCTTTTCCTCGAGGCTCAGCTCTGTTGATGTAGTCACTTCTAGTTGAACGAGCAAGGCATTCATGCTCTCAGATGAATGAGAATTAATGCTCACTGCTAGTCCATCAAGGATCTCCAACAACTCCTTCATCTTCTGCTGGGCTTCTGCCCAGAGTTCGATGGCGCGGTCAGACTCGCATTTTACCATAGCGCGCTGATCCCAGCTGATCACCTCTCTAAAAAGGCGATGTCCCAACTATTTGCAACAAGATTTGCTCATATTTGGATGTTAGCGTAATGGTGGTATAGGATTCAGTTGCTGCCTTCTTTTATTTACTATATCTACTTCTGAGGCGACTTTGTTTCTCGGTAATTCCTCCATGTTAAAACAATTTTTTAATATAACTCAACAAACATATGCCCCGCCCAGCAACTGGGTCGAGTTGGCTTTTACTCAAAGTTAAGTTAAAAAGCAGTACGAGGCTTTTTTTTTTCCGAGGCTAGTGCGTTGCCCGGGCCCCCGGCGGCCCGGGCAACGGTTTTGGCCTGATATGCGACCCTAATTTTCTCCAAATATTAGGGGTGGAATTAACAAGTTCGCAAGGATCCTATCGAGCTACCGCCAACCATGGCAATTCAGAGGGCGGAAGGCTGGCTCCGTCGCACGATGCTGGCGACTCTCATGATGACGATGTGGAAATGCGATGGGTTCGTCATGCGGTCGCTTCCATTAGCAAGGACAGGGGCCAGAGGAGGTCAAGTTCCGACAGGAATCGACTCTGAGAGGAAAGGATACACCCGTCAATGGAGCCCTTGCATGACCATGCAGGCTGAGAAGAGCAGGAGAGCTGCTCTGATTGAGATAGCCAAAGTCGCTTTGCTGGTTCCCAGCCTAGCACTTGCTGATGATGACGTGAAGAGGGGCAGTCAACGCGGAGTCTTCATCACAGAGCAGGATTTTCCGTACCTCAAAGGAAGGTACACGTTTCTTCCATGCACTGCCTCACATGATAGCTGGCACTCATTGTTTTCATCTAGATACCCACCAAGGAGGCTTGACTTAGGAAGCGCTCCTCAACAGAGCAAGGACAAGCTTGTCTTCAACGCATTCGGTGAATGTGTCAATGTCAGTATCCTTAATGCCCTCTGGCCCTTTGCACTCTGATACCTGGCAGGACTCCTGCCAGTATGTTCCTATCAAGCAGAGGTACGACGGGTACAAGAAATACAAGGCTTCCATCAATCTGTGCTCTGATTTGCTGCGAACACTTCACGACACGTTGGGCAACCCCATGTCGGACGAGGACAAGAAGAAGTCCGAGAAGCTGCTGAGGCGAGCAGTCCTGTTCGCAGACGCCCTGCTCATCAGTGAGAACTACGGGACAAGCAACGAGGCGCTAGTGTCCAGATTCTACGTGAATGAGGCATACTACGCTTCGTTGCAGCTAGCTGAGGCTTCCAAGAAAGGAGACGCAGCGAGGTCTAAGGAGATGTGGGAGCTGTGGAGGGACAGCTGGAACTCTTATCTCATCATCATCAATCGTGCCATCGTCCCAAAAGTTGGAGAGAAGTTCGAACTGATCAAGGATATTTGATAATTGATTTCTTCAATTCTTCTGGTGTTTGTACAATCCCCTCCTTCATTTACAAGTTGTGCTTTCCAGCTTAGGACGCTAGTCATTCTCCCTCTGATGAAAGATTTTGTTAAAGACATCCAAGAGCAAGAAACACGGATGTAGACCTCCATTTGGTTGAGTTTGTTCTTCAGCGCAGCAATCATCGCGTTCGGAGACACTTCACTCCTCTTCTCCGTCTTCGCACCTGATCTACCCAACAGGGCACCCTTTGCAACCCCCCCCTGCTGAACAAATTAGAACTGATGAGCCTTCAAACCAATCCTGGAACTGCTCAAAAGTTACCTCATTCTTATTCTGTGAGTGATCCTGAGCTCGTTCCACGATGATTTTTCTTCCATGCAGCTCCTGTTCATGCTCGTCATCAATCTTCGTTCAACACCAGAGACTTGAGGTCACCTTGCCATTCATCCTTGCGATGGCCTTCTCAGCACCCTCGGCCGACTCAAATTCCAGGAAGCATATGCCTCTGAGTGGGTTCAGAACAACTTTCTTTGATCAAATCCAACGCACCGCGGTTGCCCCCTCCTAGGCCCAGAGGTGAACCAGAGATAGTCACATCGCTTCAGCTTCCCGAACTGCTGAAAGAGCTTCACAATCGCTCCTTCGTTGAGGCGAGGGTCCATGTTCCCCACATACACTCTGCACTCCGCGTTTCCGGGGCTTCTCATTCGGAAGTTGGTTCCTATGAGTCCCCGGACAGGCACTGTTTTGATTCAAGTTATCAGATAATTCCAGGAAAGTTCCAGGCTTAACGCACCTTTTCCATTCATTGGTTGCTGAAAACTTGAATTCATCGTAACCTTAGCCGGCCGAAGAGTTCTGCAGAATGGGGTCTTTTCCTCTTGTTTCTAAGGGAATCCACATCAGCATGTACTTTGAGAGACTAAAACACAGCGGGAGATTTCTCTCCCTTTCGCTATAATTTTCTCACTTTCCTAACTTGAATGTCTACACGTTGGTAACCTTCTGTTTCGCCTCCTTACCCTCCTCTTCCCTGCCACTTACTCCTTCAAACATCTTCAATCTCTTCCTGCTATCAATCGTCAATCTTTGTGCTGCTAACGTTGATTCCTCAACTCTCCTTTCATTCC
Organism: Guillardia theta CCMP2712; assembly: GCF_000315625.1. Lineage (NCBI taxonomy): Eukaryota > Cryptophyceae > Pyrenomonadales > Geminigeraceae > Guillardia > Guillardia theta. The sequence continues at coordinate 285,680 of NW_005434620.1, forward strand.
CTCCTTACACACCCTCCGCTTCTGGTCCTCAGCGCTCGCTACTAGCAGTTCCCAGCATGACCTCGCTTTTCCAACAGCTTCGATAGGAACCGTTACAGTACAACCACCATCGTAACGTTCTGTAGATTCCTAATGTTCCCACCCCACCCTCAATCTCTCACATAGACTACAATATGACCCCCTTTTTAAAGAAATTTTCCTATAGTCAGAACGGTAAGGGTACCACCCTATCGATTACCAACCCCTTTGTTTCAAATCCACGAACTTGATCTATACCTACCCACCTCGAACCCCCACCCCAATATATCGGATATTCACAATATGTACCCCTTTGATGATCTCAAGAAGTACTAAAATTGATACCACCCTACCCATCACCAATACCCCAAGATCAAAAATAACCCCAAAATATGAGTACCCCACCCATACAAACAAGCTTAATCCAAAGGTTTCCCGCCAGACCGCCTTTCCTCTCTCTGCTCCTACCTAGCGCTTCCTCCCTCTCGTAAACTTTCAGGGTCTCTTCTCTCCATATTTATCTCTTTCCCCTTTCGCTACATTTCCCTCCAGGTTCTCTACACGCAGTGGACCCCTCTTCAAAGTGACCTGCTAGGGAAAACCTCCTGACTCGCTCCTTCATGGCTTCCTGTACGTTTACGAGGCAAGTCTCTCACTTTGGGATGCGGTCCAACCCATCCAGCCAAAACTCCAGAGAGGCTTCTCCTGTTCCAGATCATGAGAAATCCGTCGGATCTCCCTTGCGCAAACGGCAAACAGCCACGAAATACTCGATTGCCAAGGAGACGGACACTGATGATGAGAAGGAGAACGTCCCGAACAGCGACCCCGACTCTCAAGAATCCTTCAGCTCCTCCAGGCAGAACAAGGGCATGGACAAGAATTATACGAGCACCATCTCAAACGAGAACGAGGGAAAGGACAACGAGAACGTGTCTGATTCCGAGAACGAAAGAGACCTCACTGCCTCCAAGGCTCCAGAAGATGAGATCAATGGTGAAGCAGACAAAGACACATCCATTGTTGAAGAAACTCCCCCCAAGGCTTCGAACAAAGTCTCGCCCGCGAAAGATTTTGAAGATACTGTGCCTCTGAATGTAGCTTTCATTTGCTTTGTAACGTATGCAAACTAACCCTTAGTCTCTTGCGACAGGTTGGTGAGGTTCCTTTTCTACCGGGAAACTTTTCTGCTCTCGAACCATCCTCAGACTGGACATCAGATGTTCCGAGTATCACCAACATCATGAACAGAGTGCAGGGCATCAATGAAACGGCCCAAGAGATTGGCGTACGCAGCTTGAAGTTGCAGAGTGAGGTGAGATTTTGTTTCGACTGATTGAAATGCAATGAATCTGACAGTATTGTGTAGATCAATACCGTGAAGAAAATAGTTAGCAGCCGCGCTGAGATCGATTCTGAGCATGAAAAACTTATGAAGGCAAGGGAGGCTGAGCTATCAGATGTATGTCACCTATCAGATCTAAACAAAAAGCATTGACCGTTTTGTTGTCAGCTTCACAAGTGCAAATCTGACTACGAGGTCGCCGCTGCGAATCTGAAAAGAGCTCAAGAAAAATTTGATGAAGGAGAAATGTTGCGCTCGGTTCGTTCAGAACGGATTGAAAATGATGCGCAAAGTGACAAACATGGCAGGCAACGAAGTTCCGGAAGGAACAAATGGATTCCACGATTGCTGATGCACGAGCTCGTGTAAGCGAGTCTTTGAAAAGCCTCAAAGAGATTGTATACACAATTTTCGGAACGAATTCATAAACCAGCGCCGTATTGTGCTAACTTGACACAGGAAAATTTACTAAGAATATTGGAGTGCTGCAAAATGTGGCTTGGAATAAATCTTCCATTCCATCATTTAAGAATCTGTTCATCCGAAGATAGCCTTCATGTCTGATGCAAACAAAGTCAGAGGTGAATCGATCCATTCTCATCAGCATGACAAAAATTATTCAGAGGCGATGGCCGCCATACCAGCAGAGTGGCCTGAAACCCTGTGCTTGTGACCCGTCACTCTGGATGGATCATCCCTGTAGGAGGGATCGGAAGGCTGCAAGCTCATCAGTATAGAAACCATCCCTTGTCATGACCAGACCGTATGCATTCCAGCGAAATAAGTGTTGTCAGATCCCTGCTTGGCAGGAAGAGCAGCATTCCACAAAATCGAGAGCATCTCTGCACCAGGATCTTTAGTCGATGAAAGTCATCCAATGAAGTTTCAGCAACGTCCAAACCCATCAAGCACAAACCATTGAGAGAACTTGTTATCTCTACATATTCATTCTACGAATAGATAAAGCACGTAAAATGCGAAAAACAAATCATCTTTCTAGCTTATCGCAATTCGAGAGCAAAAAATGTGCTTATCGAGCTCATTTCTTCCGCATGACATCGGCAGGAGATTCTTTTCTCTGACTCAATTTACCCATAACCTGCATGCAGTTTCTCTGTTACACTCATTCCAACTGCACTTCTCCTTGCATTCGGCCCTGTGCTTTCTTCCTGCACATCGATCACCACTCTCATATCTGTCCTGCTCTTTCCTGCCCCTCCTGTACTTCATACCTGATTCTCATCATGGTAACTACCACTACTGCACCTGCTGCCATTCTCCTCTCCTCACAGCAGCTCTCGCTGTCAAGCCTCCAACCCTCCCCCGCGCCATGTTTTTGTCCCTTCGATTTGTCTGTTCGCCACAAGCAAACGCGTGATGATGGCAGACCAGAAAACTCAGTGTCACACTCACTGAGTCACGCGGCCGGGCCCGGCTTCGGCGCCGAGTCCACCGGGTCTGGGCCACCGAGCCCGGCCCGCCGTCACGGTAGCGGCCGGGTGGTATCAGTCACCTGGCTTTTACTCAAACCGGCTAGCAGTGCAAATGGCAAGTTGGCAACGGTCCGACGACGGGACCGTGAGTACTGAATAGCGGTGATCAGCCTTCTCACGCACCGATGTCACGATTTGGATGACTAGGATGACAGCCGTCTGATCCGCCTGAATGTGCCTGAGACGGCGAGCCAATTGAGCTGCTGATCACCCCGCCGACTGTAAGCCTGCATTCAGCTGTCACGCTTCTATGTACGGTCAAATCAGCCCCGGCGGCAGGTACAAATTTCAAACGATAGAATGATATTTGGACATTGGATGATAATTTTCGGACCTCCGAGACCGGAATCTTGTCGACGCAAGGCCGAGTCGCAACCAGACCAAACAAGTACTTGAAACTAAGGTCGTTACGTTGATTCAGCCGAACAGTTAGGATAGGGTTTTGTATCTCGAGATTTGAAGGATTTGATTGCTCCTGCTGACATAGAGTTGGCGAGACGATGTATTTGTTGAGCACTCAGATCTCATCGTCTTGTAAAGAAGAATCAAAGACAAGTCGTTTGGAGCAAAATCATTCGTGGTTGCCCTGTGACGAAATGGAGTAAACGGGGATAGAGTTGTGAGCCGCTCGTGAGAAGTTCAGCAATTATAGGAAATGTCTGAACTTTTCACAGACTTCCGCGGAACTTGTAAAATTGAGTTATGTCACGTCCGGACGTGAGCCTGTCATCTCTGTCCTTCTTGACGTCATCATCTTCGAAAAAGCTTATTTTCATATTGTCTGGATAACCTTAACCCCTACCCCCTTCTTCTCCGCCTTGCAAAAGGTCTGATAGATGTTCCACAAGGATAGGTATTTGCTATATGTGACCTCAAGTAATTTCATTATACCTCTTCCCCTGCCCTCTCCGGTGAGCACCGGTGGGACCCCTTTACGATCATAACCATGCTTACATTCCCTGACAAAAATTTCCCTTTATCTTCCCTCCTGGCCATCAATTCCGCAGTCCCCCGCCCACCATCGAATCGACCCTGTCCTCTACTCATTGCTCTCAGTTTCCACTCTCTTCCTCCTCCCTCGTTCTCTGATCAATACATTCTTCCCACCCATCCTCTTCCTCCACTGAACCCACATCTTGCTTTACCTTCGTTCGTTCGATCTTCGGAACTCCCCGCGCTCGTACAATACTAGTCACATATGATGGCAACTGTTTCTTCATGCCCCGTCATTCAACAAAGCTTCGAACACGTCTTCAAGCTGCCCCAAAACATGGACCATCATGTATCTTTCCCAATCACCAAGAACGAGCTTTCTAAATGCATGTGCACCATCTTCATGCTGGACGACGGCGTCAAAGTCAATCATTCGCACAGCTCCGTCAAGTTTCAAGAAACTGCCAGCAGCAGGAAGAGAGACAGAGAGGATGCTCAGGCAAAGGCAGAAGAGTCCGAGGAGTCGCCATCGTCGGCATTTCGGAGCGCCTACTACGAGGCAAGGCGACAGAAGATCCGGAGGAGGATGCTGGCGGTTGCCGGGCACGTCTGCAACTGCAAGTCATCTGCTCACCATCGCACGAAACACGAGAAGTGCGACTGCGATGCTCCTCTGTGCATTTGCAAGGACCTGTCCCACGAGTTCACCAGCCTCGATTGATGCCCTGGTGTGTAAATAGATCTTGTTGCTTTTATGAATTGAGAACATCTCGTTGAAATGAATACATATGTACATCAAACCCAACTGACTTCATGCACCCTCTCCCTCTGTTTCCTCAGCATTCTTGCTGCACCTTCTTGTCTCTGACTGATCTTCTTCATCCCTTCCAAGTTCGAGGAGGCAACACTGACTTCTTCCCCTCTCCCTTCCTCCGCCACCCCTATGAACACTCCCTTACAGACCAATCAATCCTTACGAGTACTGTGGTGCCATGCTCAGATTGTTCATCATGTTCCTCATCTGCTCGCGGATCGCCTGCCTCGCTTGTGTCAACGTGCGCACGTGCGACAGAAACGTGTCACCTTGAGTCTGTCGAGCTCCTCCTGCGGCAGATCGGGCTCAGCTTCTACCGTCACGGCGCTCTTTCCTCTTCCTCCTCCATCTCCTTCCTTGCTTCCCCTACAAGCAGGCAGCATGAGAAGAGTGGATGACTTCACCTCCTCTTTCACCGGGGCTGAGCACGAGCATGCGCTAAGGCAGCAGGAGCTGCCACAACCGACGAGTTGCTCTTGAACTTTGGAGCTCCTGCTCCTGTTCCTGCTCTTGTTCCTGCTCTTGTTCCTGATCCTGCTCCTGCTCCTGTTCCTGTTCCTGCTGCTCCTCCTCCTCTCCGCGCCTCTCCACTGCTCCTCTTCGCCGGGACTCTGCCAGCGTTGCTGCCTGGTGATTTCTTGGATTCTACAAGCTTGTCAATGTCACATCCTCGATCGCATCCTCACGTACCCTCAACGATATGCTCCTCCATCCCCTGAGACAGCTTCCGAAGAGCTTCCCGGGCATTCGCAGCAAGAGCAGAGACCTGAGGCACAGGATAAGCGAAGCGAACTCTCCATCCCGCTCCTCACCTGCGACTCGATGGGGCTGGGGGCAGCCTCCGGTTGTTTCCCCTCGCTCTCCCTCCTCCTCGTCAGCTTCGGGTCTCCGTACCCCAGCCCAGTCTGCTCGAAGACGCTCGAGTCGTCCAGCTTGACTTCCCAAGAGTTCTTCCTGGAGGTCCGAGGAGAGGATCGCTCCGAGCTCCTGGTGCCCCCGAGACCGAAGTTGGACCTCACATGTTCCGCGTACGCCCGACGCCGTGCCGCCCCTCCAGCGGGAAGCATCGGCCCGCTGCCGTTGCCTCCTATCTTGCCGCGAAACTGCAGCTCGACCTCCTCTCCTCCGCTCCCGAGATTGCTTTTCAGCTTCTCGAAGTCAATGATCTTGTCTGTTGCCGCCTGTTCGTTGCGTGAGGAGCAAAGACGATGAGAAGAGGCAAGAGGGAGAGCAACGAAGGGTCATAGGAGGCGGGGGGGGAGGGAAGGGGAGGGGAAGGGGGAGGGAAGGGGAGGGGAGGGAAGGGGAGGGGGGAGCGGCATGGTAGTACCCTAACTCCGTACCCTGCGAGACCACAAAGGGGAGGGGGAGGAGGAGACTCGAATTCACCTTGATCTCATAGAGATATTCATCGGTCGTGATGGAGGGGACCGACGGACCTCGCGCGGGGCGCGGGGCTTCGCCGTCACCAAACGGTCCACTTGCGTCCCACTCAGCCGCTGCTTTCCTCGCCCTTCTCGGCCTGAACAAGTGCTTGATCCTCTTGTCCCTCCTGGAGGAAGAGGAGGAGGAGGTGCCGCTACCTCCTCCATCGGTCACGAAGAACACCTCGACCTCTCCTCCTGGTCTGTTGATGCGAACTCCAAGGTGATCGTTGAGCTTGCACTGGAGGAGAAATTTCTCCCGTCCCTCCCCTCCCCCCCCATCGCCCTTCATCTGACCATCGCTGCTCCATTCGCAGACTAGCTGCCCCGTTACCAAGTCCATCAGGCGCCCCCCGTTGTCGTTGGAGTGATTGTAGACCACGAAACCTGACGGGAGACAAACCTGGTGACATCCCTTCAGTCTGAGCCAGCGACACCATGTATCAAGGAGGAGGGGAGGGAGGAGAGAACAAGTAGGGCAGCAGGATCAGTTCGCAACATGTTACTAGACGACAGGACTGGAGGCGCCGCTGATTCCCTCGTGCTCCCTCCTCCCCTCGCTTACTCCCCCCCTTCCCCCTACCGCACACCCCAGCTCCCTTTACAGACCTCGGACAAGATAATCCCCTCCCACAACTCACCATTGCGTTGCCCTCGGCATCACAAGTCACAGCAACATCTCCGTTCCTGAACATGGCGGTGATTCGAAGATCATCCATACTGATGGCCACTGATCCGTTGGCGTATCGAGCTTCCGACAAGCCTTCTTGCCGCAGGATCAGAGCCGCCGGCCCCTTCTTTCCATACACCTCCACATGCTCTCTCCCCTCCTCTATCCCTCCCCTCCTCCTCCTCGGCTCCTCCGGCATCCCTGCCAGCTCCCGCAAGCTTGTCTCCGTGGGTTTCTTCCGAGACTGATGGCCGTCAGAGCCCTTCCCTCCGCCAGGTTTTGCCTCTCGTGGCTTCGTCTTCCTCTGCTTCGTTGGTGCCTCTGCCCCCATGGGCAGGTATCCCCACGCTCCTCTTTCGCCCCCCCTTCCTGAACGTGCGGTCGGGCATTCCTAGTCCCTTCCAGCCCTGCATCTTTCAGCACTTTCCTACCCTGGGCACAACGGATAAGTGAGAGGAGGAGGAGGAGGAGGAGGAGGAGGAGGAGGAGGGGGGGAGGGGGGAGGGAGGTCAAAACAAATGCAGCATACCTCATGGCTCAACCAGAAAGCAGCAGCAGCATCTCTCTCCTCGCTAGTGATCGCCCTTCCGTCAAGAATCTCCAACGAGGGGACGTTGTGCACAAGGAGCTTGAAATAAATTTCCGGCAGGTCCCTTCAGTAGAGCATCGTAAGGGGTCCCAACCGAATCTCTTCTCTATTCGCATGCTCTTCACCTGCAGACTGGGTTTGGCTTCAGCACCAGCTTCTTGAGGTTCGAACACGCCCCGAGGTTCTACGGCGCGTCAATGGTCGATCCATAGGCGGAGGCTGCACAACAAACCTGGATCGATTGGAGATCTCTGAAGTCGTTGTCTCGGAGCCAGAGCTCTTCGAGGTTCATAAGGTCACATATGCTCCCCAGGTTCGTCAGCTTGTTCTTGCTGAGGTTCAAGACCTCCAGGTCCTGCAGCTGCCCTATCCTCTCTACATCCAGGATTTGATTGTGCGACAGGTTCAACCTGTCAGGCATTCAGAGCTCCCACATGGCCTGCCGCTCCTTCCCACCTCATCAGGCATGATAGCTTCTGCAGCGGTGTCACGCGGTCAAGATGGTTGAAGGCGAGGTTGAGATTCTCGAGCTCTGGAGTTTCTTGGACGAGAATGGAAACGTCGTCGAGATCGTGGTTCGCCAGGTTGAGGACTGCAGTCTCTACGAGTGGTCCCGTGTCCCCAGCAAGGTCTGCAGCCTGCACAACCATTCTTTCAGAGGGAGGGACACTGATGGATCACAGCGGAGGAGAAAGAACCGAACAAGCAAACACACCTGACGGAGCGTATCATAGTCCAGCTTCATTGAAGTTTCGCTGCTGGGGACGTGACTACTCCTTCCTTGTCATGTGCAGGAGCTCTCAGAGTTGCTCTTAGCTTCTCCACATCCCCTTCAGCCCCTCCATCTCTCTTGCTGCTTCCTGCCTCCGCCCTCCTCTCCCTGGGCCATGTCCGTTGTCCGAGAGCCTTCAATTGCTCTTCCTGGATATTTCAAATTTACACCAAGTCTTTCGGATCGCTTGAATTTTGATTAAAATGTCATGATGATCAGCAATTAGCATTTACCGTGAGGCCCGGGCCCGGCCCGGCAGGCTGAGGCTCCGAGGCTGAGTAGCAGCCGCTGAGCCTGAGCCGCTGAGTACTGAGCGCGGCAGGCCCTGCAGGCTGGGCCGAGGGGCGGGGGGGGGGGGGGGGGGCGGGCCGACCGCGGCGGCGGCCGCCGGGATCAGCGGCTGAGGTCGGGCCACCGCCGCACGGGAGTGGACTCGGGAGTCAGCCCACCGTGATCCTTGTACGGTACTATGGTAAGTGACGAGTTGTCGGCCGCCCGGACACCGGCCAACATGCCGCAACGTAACCGTGGCAAAGCGGCCGGCACGTCGTCCCAGACCGTATCAGTGCAACTCCGACGCTGTGCCGGCAGTATAGTACCGTACCGTCAGTCATGATATTCACACTGACAAATTGAGCTCGCATGGCTGCACGTAACTCGCAGAATTAATATAGCATCATTTCTGACTGTCTAGCGCCATCTGCGAGTCCTCGTCTGAGCTCGACAGCCCGTTCCTCATGTAGTCCGAGATGGCGCTCGGGCTCATCTGCTGGATCCAGTCCGGGCTCCCTGACGACGAAGACCCTGTCGAGCCCTTCGCCCCTGCATGGCCGGGCTTGCGGTGAGAGGGCTTCTGCGAGCCGTCCGATGATGACGCTCCTGCTGGATTGCAGCTCGTGCTGTACTCGTCCGAGGACGGATCCAGGTCCTGGGCTTGACTGCTCGAGCCGTCCTGGCTGCTCGACTCACCCTGGCTGCTCGACTCACCTGGGCTGCTCGACCCGTCCTGCCCCGATCTGTCTCCGGATCGCTGCTCCTGACTGCTGCCGTCGTCGCTGCATCCCTCTGTCTCCATGTCCTCCCCAGCCACGGGCGAGGAGTCGTCGGCGCCCTGCATCTGCTCATGCACCATGCTCTCGTGCTTGGTCGCTGGGGTAGCAGAGGCGGCGTACGCATTGGAGGAGCTATCGAGAGGCATGAAGCCGAGCTCCTCCTGCTTGATGGCGATCCAGCGGTGAGCCGCGAGGCTTTCAGGGTAGGAAGCAGACGGCAGGTGCGGCATCGCTTGGCCGTTGGCGAAGCTCAAGCCAGGGCCACTGATACCTTGACAGCCTGCCTGCACGAGAGCTCCTGGATGTGTTTCCTCATCCCTATGCACTCCCAAGAGAGCCATGGCAAACGTCTCGTTACTGTACTGCCCGCCATAGCTCTCCCTGTCCCAGCTGCCTCGCTCGACCCTCGAAGGCGGATGACGGTCTTCAGTCTTGTGGTGAAGCAGGACACTCTGGTAGCATTGCTGGTGGCTCCCACTAGCCTCGGCCGATGTCTCGCTGCCTCGCGCGATGCTGTCCGTGACATGCGACCAGGTCCTCTGATCCCAGATGTCTCGCACGGTCTTGGCGCTGATGCCGTACTTCCTGGCGACGAAAGAGCTCTCGAGGGACTTTGGGCCGGTGATCTTGGCTCTTTCAGCGAAGATTCGACGGACCATATCGGGGGTGAGGGTTTTTCTGCGAGCAGGGGAGGGGTCAAGAGGGAAGGGGGCGTGATCAGTCATGGGTTACGACGAGGATCACAACGAATGATACAGGTTTTGGGAAATAATAATGTGGCTTTTCTGTACTTGGGGAATTGGCGCCACTTGCAAAGGTAACGTTATAGGTTTTGTTGAGATCTGTGACGATTGTGAATGTTATTGAGGCATATGAAGACGATAGTAGCTCTTACCTGTGTAAGATGTAATCTTTTTCCTGTTTTCTTATTTGTTCAACACTAGCATTTGATTGATTTTTTGGGTTTGATGCGTGAACGCGAAGTGTCAACTCAGTATGTACAAGGTTATTGTCGAAGAATTCTGTTCTTGGCAATGCTATGCATGAATTCGCTGTTCCTGTATGCGCCCAACTCGCTTCAATGCACCATGCGCGATTACTACGATTTATAAAAAGAAAACTGTGCCCGTCGAAGCGCTGCGAAACTGATGAGCGGGATTCTTCGAAAAATCTGTGGTTCAGTTCAAAATATCAAGGGAGAGTTCAAAACAATTTCAGATGATTTGTCTTTCGGGCATAGTTTTAGTATTTTTAGAAGCAGAATTATTGATAATAATTGTAACTCATTCTTAAAACTAGAAAAGATTAGTTTTAGAAGGGCATAGTTATTTTTATCATCACCCGGGTCCGAGACCCGGCGTACTCGAACTACCAGTCGGAGCCTCAGTGTACGCCGTAACCCGTACCGTACCGGCCCGGGCCGTCACTGGACTCGGACTGGCTCGGCCGGCCCGGCCGCGGCTTCAGCCACCCGGCGGAGTCCGGCTGCCGCGGCCGCGGTCGGCCGACCGCCGCTCCTCGGAGGCTCCGGGTCACCGGCAGTGAACCGCTGGGCCCGGAGCGGCCGCTGAGCCGCGCCACGGGCCCCACCGGGGCCCGGGGTCCGGGGCCTGCGGCTGTCACCCGTCGAAAACAACTTTTTTCATTGGGAATAGTTATTGCACACTCTGCTCTCCTTTCCAACACTTCAAAAATAAATAAACTTTCTTGTACTAATAAAGGGTAACAGTTATTGCACTGGTACAGAAGGGGATATTTTATTTTTCCGATCCGTCTAGTTGAGCAGGGGGAAAAACTCCTACTTATTTCGCCCATGAATGCTCTACAGACAGTAGTACCTGTGCGATGCCGGCAGTTACATCCTGAAGAAGCACAGTGAAACCAACTTGTGTGATAGATCGAACACCGTCAAAGATTGAAGCTACACCGTTACCCTGTGAGAAGGCAAGACCTAGCAAACAAATGGCTGTCAACAGATCCTTCCGTGATGTCCTTTCATGCGACTCTGAATCAATCTCAAATCTACCTCCCCCCTCTTCACATCCCATGTCTGATCACGCCCCCTTCCCTCTTGACCCCTCCCCTGCTCGCAGAAAAACCCTCACCCCCGATATGGTCCGTCGAATCTTCGCTGAAAGAGCCAAGATCACCGGCCCAAAGTCCCTCGAGAGCTCTTTCGTCGCCAGGAAGTACGGCATCAGCGCCAAGACCGTGCGAGACATCTGGGATCAGAGGACCTGGTCGCATGTCACGGACAGCATCGCGCGAGGCAGCGAGACATCGGCCGAGGCTAGTGGGAGCCACCAGCAATGCTACCAGAGTGTCCTGCTTCACCACAAGACTGAAGACCGTCATCCGCCTTCGAGGGTCGAGCGAGGCAGCTGGGACAGGGAGAGCTATGGCGGGCAGTACATGGATGAGATGATCGTGAAAGACCTCAATCGGACGGGGGGTGCTCCAATGCTCTGCGATGAGCTTCCCTCGAGCTCGGGGGACAGTCTTGAATTTTCGTCCATGGACCCGCAAACATATCAAGAGGCGCAGGCGGGGACCCAGCAGCCCTCCAACGGCCAAGCAATGCCGCACCTGCCGTCTGCTTCCTATCCTGACAGCCTCGCGGCTCACCGCTGGATCGCCATCAAGCAGGAGGAGCTCGGCTTCATGCCTCTCGACAGCTCCTCCAATGCGTACGCCGCCTCTGCTACCCCAGCGACCAAGCACGAGAGCATGGTGCATGAGCAGATGCAGGGCGCCGACGACTCCTCGCCCGTGGCTGGGGAGGACATGGAGACAGAGGGATGCAGCGACGACGGCAGCAGTCAGGAGCAGCGATCCGGAGACAGATCGGGGCAGGACGGGTCGAGCAGCGCAGGTGAGTCGAGCAGCCAGGGTGAGTCGAGCAGCCAGGACGGCTCGAGCAGTCAAGCCCAGGACCTGGATCCGTCCTCGGACGAGTACAGCACGAGCTGCAATCCAGCAGGAGCGTCATCATCGGACGGCTCGCAGAAGCCCTCTCACCGCAAGCCCGGCCATGCAGGGGCGAAGGGCTCGACAGGGTCTTCGTCGTCAGGGAGCCCGGACTGGATCCAGCAGATGAGCCCGAGCGCCATCTCGGACTACATGAGGAACGGGCTGTCGAGCTCAGACGAGGACTCGCAGATGGCGCTAGACAGCAACAAGAAATGAGCAGAAGCCGTAAAAGTATGCTTTTTCTTTTTTAAAAAAACGATTTTCCTCTTACTGATTTTTAAGTTAACTTTGAGTAAAAAAGCAGAAGTCGACCGACAAATAAACGATGGGGAAGGAGGACGGGAAAGTCAGGAAACGTGGGAGGAAATAAGAGGAAGGAGAGTTGGCACGCGAAGAGTCACAAGGAAGCGAAGGGGAGGGAGGGAGGGAGGGAGGAAGGCAGGCAGGCAGGCAGGCAGGCAGGCAGGCAGGCAGGCAGGCAGGCAGGGGAAGAGGACAGGAGAGGAGACAGGTAGGAGGTGCAAGGCAGCGGCGAACGGATTGGAGGGATTGAACAAAGGGGGAGACGAAGGAGAAGTGAAACAGAGGTTCACAGGAAGGATAGAACAACTAATGGATGCTTGCAGGTTCGCTCTCAGGCGAAGCATTCTCATGCCTGTCAATCAGAGGAGGAAGGGGAGAGTTCAAGGAGCATGGAGCGCCAACCAAGATGCTCCAAGATCTACGCACGAGCCAGCCCCACATCAGCATCTCACCGTCTCCCATGAAGGTCAGACTGTAGCAGGGGCGCGGAGACCAGTGCACTTTCAACCAGAAGCTCCCAAGAAGGAGGTGAGATCTGCTGCGCCCAAGCAAGAGCTCCTGTTTCCTACGGTCGAAAGTGACACCACGGATGAAGAGGAGGTGAAGTTTGAGCCTCTGGTCCCTCTAGATGCTCATCGCCATGGATACATCACTCCATCACAAGAGCAGATCCAGCTCTCTTGCGATGCTCAGTTGAACATGCAGCGGTTGCTGGAGCTGTCGAGTAGAGACATTCCGAGCGCGAGGGAAGACAAGAGACCCGTCATCGTGTGGTTTCGACAGGATCTCAGGCTTCATGACAACCCAGCGCTTCTCTTTGCTGCTCAGAGCGGCAGGAACGTCATCCCAGTCTTTGTGCACGTAGAACAAGACGACGAGAACTGGTTGCTCGGGGGAGCAGCCAAGTTTTGGCTCCATCAGTCTCTTACCAAGCTGTCTGAGAGCTTGGAAAGGAAGTACGGCAGCAAGCTCATCATCAGGGCTGGGAGCGACACGCTGGCTGGTCTGCTAGATGTGATGATGGAGACAGGGGCTTCTACCTTGTGCTTCAACCGAGTGTACGAGCCCTGGAAACTTGCGAGGGATGCCAAGATCGTGGAGACGCTGACGATGAATGGGCTCACATGCTCCTCCTACAAGGCGGTGGTCCTCTTCGAGCCGCTCGAGGTCGTTCCTGACAGCAAGGAAGGGCTCATGTATGGCTTCGGCTCCGTCGGCTTCTTCCTCAATGCCTGCGACGGCAAGGAGATCAGCGATCCCTTGCCTCCTCCCGAGCAACTGAGGCCCCCCAGAGCCTGGCCGGGCTCCCTGAGCATTGGCGACCTCAGGCTGTACGTGATGCCGTGCAGGAGGAACGGGCAGGTGGTGGACTGGGCGAAGGGGATGCGAGAGTTCTGGGAGTTTGGAGAGGAAGGAGCTCTGAAGGCGCTAGAGGAGTTCGTGCGGTTCGGCTGCCATCACTTTGAAGGCAGGCAGCGCTTCCGGGCGGATCGCAAGTACACAGCCGTCATCTCCCCCTATGTCCGGTTCGGGGAGCTGAGCCCGAGGCGGATTTTCCATGAGATCGTGGTGAGGCATCGGTACAAGGCCAAGACCTTCTTGCGGCGACTTGCCTGGAGGGATCTGGCGTACTGGTGCCTGTGGAAGTTCCCGACCATGGCGGACCACCCCCTCCGCCCCCAGTATGCCCATCAGACGTGGGACTACGATCAGAAGCAGCTGCGAGCCTGGCAGAGGGGCCGGACCGGCTTCCCGCTGGTAGACGCTGCGATGAGGCAGCTGTGGGTAACGGGCTGGATGCCCAACTACATGAGGCATGTCGTTGCCGGGTTCCTGATCGAACACATGAACATGCACTGGGTGGACGGGGAGAAGTGGTTTCATGACACCCTTGTGGACGCTGACGTGGCGATCAACGCCTACATGTGGCAGAACGGAGGTCACTCGGGCCTTGACCAGTGGAACTTCGTCATGCATCCTGTCTTTGCTGCCAAGAGCTGCGACCCTGAAGGCGACTATGTGCGCCGTTGGGTTCCCGAGCTCTCCAAACTCCCTCCTGAGTACATTCACTGCCCGTGGGAGGCGCCTGTTACTCTCCTTGCCTCCTCTGGCGTCGCCCTAGGGCGCAACTACCCGCACAGGATCATTGCGGACCTGGAAGGAGCGAGGACCCGTTCTCTGGCTGCGGTGAACGCGGTGAGGTGCGGGGTCGGGAAGGCGATGGTCCTCCCCGACGGGCATGAGAGGATGATCCTGCCTGATGGGAGGTGAGAATCTGCTTCCGGGGCTACTATGCTCGTGATCCTGCTCCTGCTCCTGCTGAGTCCTGTTCCTGCTTCTTCTGCTGGCCCAACCTTATCCTGCTCCTCACAAGCTACTCCTCCCCTTGCACTTGCCCATGGCCCTGTTTTTGCTTCAGCTGAATCGATCTTTCAGGCATGTTCGCCTGATCACGAGAATTGACTACCGGGAGACAGCAGCTTCTCCTATCACTCGTCAGACGCCCGACGAGAGCAGAGACCCGAGGAGGAGACCGAAGAAAGATCCCCTGAGGTGAGACGCTCCTTCTCCTCCTCTTTCCCTCCGCTTCGTTTCCTCCCGATCCTTCAGTCATGACGGTCTACTTGACCTTCTCGACGATCTTCGAACCGTGTCTGCTGCTGACTCGTTCACCCCAGCATCGCCATGGCAGACACTTTGCAAGCTTACGAGAGGATGTGTGTAAGATGACAAGCGAATTGTAGTAAACAAACAAACTGAAGGGCAAAAAAGAAGATTAAAAATAACAACACAACACAACACAACACAAGCAATCAGCGACAGAGGTCCCACAGAGGTCACTCTCCCATCACAAGAGCTAAACTAGCAGGAATACAAGAAACATGTCAGGCGTTCGGTTCGGCAGTAAGGTAGAGCATGCGCGGCATGGCCTGTGACAACATGAGCAACGGCTGTAACCTCCCGCCCTCGCCGCACCTGAAGCGACAGGATGACAGTGTGACTAACGCGGCAACCGCTACATGCCAAGTCACAAACAGGTGCGTGAGAGACAGTCAAACCTCAAGCACAAGGACGTCAGATCAGTGAAGATCGTGAGGTGTCGAGCTCCATCACTGCTGAAGTTTGTTCCTGAAGACATCAACATCAGACACGCAAGCTGTTCGTAGGATGCCAGCGTACCAGCGATGTTAAGAGACGTCAAGAGCGACATTCTTGACATTGGAATGAATGATCCGTTGGAGAGCGACTCGTTCTGACTGACATTCAGATTCCTCATTCTCGTCAGTCTCTGCAGCAGGACAAAGGTGTCACAATTTCATGAGAGCTGAGCTCCAGTCCAGCTTACCTTCAGCTCTCGCATCGCCTCATCTGTCAAACCCCCACCGCAAAGCTGTCGCAGACATCACAACCTTTCGTCGCAAACTCTCATTCGTGTTTGACCTCTAAAGACGTCAGGCTTGTCAAAAGCCCGATGTAAATGGTGCCATGATGCGTGACTTTAGCTCCGAAGAGATCAAGTTCCTAAGCATGTCGTCAGCATTTGAAGTATGCTTCTCCCGCTGATCACCTGGAGGTTTGTGAGTCCAGAAATGCAAGCTAGACCGCTGTCGGTGATGAGCCGAGAGTCGAGGTTTAGCCTCACGAGGTTAGTCAACCCCGTCACGTGTATCACTCCTGCATCGCTGACGCCAGTCGAGAACAAGTTCAAACTCTTGAGAGTCGTCAAGCCTGTCAGCAAGGCGAGTCCGGAAGAAGTCACGACGTTGTCGGACAGGTCGAGGTTCTCCAGGTTCGTCAGGTTCGCGATCGTCTGGAGGCCCCCGTTGGTCACGTGACAACAGTCGAGGTTCAGAGTCTTAAGATCCCAGAGGGAGCTGAGGTAGCCCAACCCTATGTCTGTCACTCTCGTATGTGCCAGGAGAAGAATCTTGAGGTCTGACAGGCCCCGCAAGGCCTCCAACGTCTGATCTCCGACGTGCTCGCACTGGCTGAGATCAAGCAGCTTCAGCTTCCCCAGGCTCGAGAGCTCCACCAGTGCAGAGGTTGCGCCAACTTTGCAGGAACACATGCGAAGACTCTCGAGCTGAGTCAAGGAGCAGAGGGCCTGCAGCCCATCCTCCGTGAACGGGCATGCGCACACGTTCAGCCTCTTGAGCCGGGGAAGGCTTCGCAAGCTCTCGAAGCTGTCGTCGTCGGCGTTCGTCCACCCGAGGTTGAGGATGCGAAGGTTCGTCAGCTTCTCCAAACTCTCGATGCCCTCAGAGTCCAGCCTGGTCAGCCGCTCGAGGTTCAAGTCCGTCATCCGCACTAGCTGCGAAAGGCAGCTCACACCGGACGAAGCCATCCTGGTGCAAGCAGAAACAGACAAGTGCGAGAGAGACGAAAGCTCTCCTATCACCTCCAACGTGGCATCTCCTAATCTGAGACAATTCTCCAACTTGATGGACCTCAGCGATTGTAGCGATCTCAACCTTGAGATGCCCTCGTCGGTGACGTGTATACAATTGCTCATATCCAACCTTGTAAGGGCATGAAAGCTCTGAAACTTCATCGTCAGCAGGCTGAACTTGCTGTTCAAGTCTGTCTACCTCTCCCAAGACTTCCAGCCAGTCGTCAGCAATTAGCGGATACGCGAACAAGGAAGCGTCGCAGATTCTTGAAAGGAGGGGGAGGTGGGACTACTTAAGAGTTTAGATCATGTATCTTGTGGAGACTAGAAATGACCTTCTCAAGTCGCCTGCTGTATGCCAGACTGTCGAACAGCGCCTGAACCTTGAGAGAAACCATCACAAAATCTTCAACCAAAGTCGATACAAGTCAGCCTGCTACGTACCATCTCATTCGGAATCCCGTCCAATGAGGTGTAACAGTGCATGTTCTCGGATATGCTTCTGATACACCATTCTGTTAAACTTGGAGGTCCGCTTGCTGCCCTGATCGTCCTCTGCAACAACCATGTCACACAGAACATCTCTTGACCTCCTGCTCTCTTGTACCAAGATCCTCGGACGGGAGTAGTGCGAGTTTTCTTCATCTTCACTGTCTGGGTCGGAGACCTGGCCATTGTTCTGGAGGCTCAACAAGTAAGCAAGGGCAAGCCTGGCATCAAGAGCTCCTACCCCTGTGCCTCGTTTCAAGATGCTGCTGCAGGATGAACCCATCTTGTTCAGACTCGCCTATCCTTTACCGCGCCACCCGGAGCGGATGAAATGGTCGCGCTTCAGCAGGGGATCTGAGCCGGGGGGTAACGAGAAGAAGAGCATGAGAACGAAGATGAGGAGGAAGATGAGTAGCAGTGGGAGGAGGAGGAAGCAGGCGGTAAGGGAGGGGAGGAGGAGGAGGAGGAGGAGGAGGTCAGGGCAGCCGCCATCGACCGTAGCCGCATTGGCTGTTGCAACCCAAGATCCACAAACAAAAAAAAGAAAAAAGAACAAGAAATAGCGAGAGAATCTGTAAAAGGCAGGACCGGCCCGCATGGTGGAAGATTGGAGGAGCGACGGGGGGCAGGGACGGAGCAACGAGCGGTTGGACGAGGAAGAGAAGTGAGAAGAGGAAGAGAGGTAGAGGTAGATCTTGCACTCAAGGAGGAGGAGGATCTCTGCGGTCGTTGCATGCAAGTCGGGGGACGGTGGGATAGTTCTTCAATGTCGGTGGGCCTTATCAGAGCATGGGCCGATGTGAAGTGAAGGGACGCGGCTTGTCATCTGAGTCTGCTGCTTACGACTCCTCCATCGTTCTGGCTGTTGCATGTAAGACAGACAGCGACATTGGTGCATGGGATGATGTCAGTGCATGACGCGCAAGATGGGGATCGATAGACTAAGACTCTCGCTAAGTTTGCTCGTTCTCCTTGCTCGTTTGCAGACTTGTTTGCCTGCGAGGGAAGAGACTTCGATTCTTCCTGGTATGTTTCCTGCGAGCAGAGGGAGCGATCTGACGTTGCTCATGGCAGCCTGTGCTCCTCCTGCGCTGGCGGCGGCAAAGACGTTGGTCGCTGGTCAGAGTTCAAATCGCGGCGCCCAAGGTGAGAACACCTCGTGTCATCATGAGCAAACTGACAGCTGCTTGTTCTGTCTGTTGTGCTCCCCTGCATGGCTCATGTCTTGTTCAGCACGCCAAGGAATCCTGCGCCCTTCTACCGGAGTACTCGAGGACGAGATCTTGCGCACCGGGTGAGTTTGATGGACCTCAGCTGACCTCTCGGTGATGCGGTTTAACCAGGTCTGTGATCTTTGGGTTCGGAGCGAACGATGCTGGTCAGCTTGCGGTCGGAGACATCAAGGGCAGATTCTTTCCTGCCATGGTCCAGGGAGGGGTCTCAGTCGCTACTGAGGATGATCCCAAGGTCGTGACCGGAGCTCCGATCGTCTCGATATCGTCAGGAGGGTTCCACACGCTCCTGCTAGATGCTGAGGGCTCCGTGTTTGCCGTCGGGGAGAACTTTCATGGGCAGTTGGGATGCGGCAGGAGGCACCTGGCAAGCGTGATCCCTCGACACTGCAGTGTGGACATCAACAACCGCTCCCTGCCTCCGATGCGATCGGTCTCAGCCAGCCTGAGGCATTCGCTGCTGCTCTCAAGGGATGGAAGGTTGGACTCTTTGCTCCCTCCTCCTTGTGCCTTCCTCCCTCCTCCTTGCACCTTCCTGCTTACTCTCCCTATCTTCCCCACTTTTCCCTCATGTGCCCTCTGCGATAGCTTGACGGTATGGCAAAGGGTGTTCGCTTGCGGTTGTGGGAAGAAAGGAAAGCTCGGGTTTGACGCACAGTCGGATGTCAGCATGCCGCGAGAGATGAAGACCTTCAAGCTGGCTCTGAGGAGGACGAGGAGGCCGATGGGGGTCACCAAGGATGGGTATCTGATCGACGAAGAAGAGTTTTCGAGTGACGTTCAGGAGTATCACTCTCAGTACTGGAAGAAAGACACAAAACTCAAGTTATGGCATAATGCGAGTGGCCTGTTCGACATGACTAGCAAGAAGAGGAGGAAATTCTTCGGAGTGGAGGATGAGCCAGAGAGGACGTTGAAGAAAGTGCGGAGGAAGCTCGATAGGGGGAAACCTTGGAAAGCGAGCATTTGGGAAGTTTACAACGTCATGCTGCTGCTGCAGGAGAAGCAGGCGAAAAAGGCGATCGAGGAGGACTGGAGAAGAAAAGTTGAGGACGACCTGAAGCCTGTTGAGGGGGAACAGCTGCAGAACCTGACTGCGGCTTTCAACAACAGTGTGAACTTGTTGAACGCTGTGCTGAGCAACGCGACCATGGAAGGTGTGATGTGTTCAAGGTCTGATGCCCCTGGATTCCCTGACCGACTTTGTGTCTCAGACGGCTGCGCGGAGTTAGAGAGGCAGAGAGCCCTGAACTCCCTAACTGAAGAGGAGATGGAGATTTGCTCGAGGATGAACATCTCAGCGGTGTTGAACAAGTACAAGGGTACATCCAAGCACAATGCTCTCTCCCCTGCCCTCTGACGCGCTCTTCAGGAGCACAACCTGGACCCAACATGTCTAGGGATCTGCTTATGGACCTCTGGCAGGAATACTACGAGCAGCTGCCGATCAAGTTGAACGTGACGTGTACTTTCTGTCGCTGCAGGAAAGTGTTGTGCACAGGGAGATGGTGTTTGTTGCGTTGACTCTGTCTGCAGAAATCCTTTCTCTGTCTACCATGAGGACATCTTGACCAACAACATCTTCACCTGCGGTTACTGCGGGATGCAGGGGAAAGTGTTTGATAGCGCCAGCCTCTTCCTGCCGCCCAAGGTTGCCATACCTCGTGACATTTCCCTTGTCGATTCACTTCGTTTTCTCTGCAGCACTCTCTCCCTGAAAACCATGGCAGCGGCACGCATTCAGAACAGAGCCGGGCTCTGGTGATTGTTCTGTGTACTGACACCCCGACTTGCTCTGATGACGTGGCACTGAAGATTCACCACGACTTTGTTGCCCCCCCCCATAGTTCAGACGACAATTCCGACGAGGAAAGTTCCATTTGTGATAGGATAGCTCTCGCTCCACTCGATTTTGGGATAGTCTCCGAATACAGCGAGGTGAGGAGGAGGAGGAGGAGAGCAAGGAGCAGGAGCAGGAGCAGGAGCAGGAGGAGGAGGACAAAGTGCAAGAGGACAAGGACGAGGAGGACGAGGAGACTATCTAGCATCTTTGATTGTTTGTCAAGGAATCTTTGGTGGAAGAATGCGTGAAGGAGGAGGATATTGAGCGATTGAAGGAAGGCAAACAGAAAGAGATTGTGATGGGACAAGGAACAAGGTCAGTCCTTCCATCAAACCCTCCTCCTCCTCCACCTTCTCATCCTCCTCTCCCTGCTCCTCCATTCCTATCTCTGCCTCCTCCCTTCCATCTCCATCGCTCGTCATCCTAAGTGACGACGTTCTGCAGGGTGGAGAGGGATGAGGACGGAGATGAAGAGACCTTTACCCTCAACCCTCCTCCCAAGATCGTCGCAATCTCTGCAGGACACTCTCACTCCCTCCTCCTCGACTCCTCCGGCCGAGTCTTCTCCTGCGGCGACGGATCCTACGGCAAGCTGGGGGTGAGATAGCACCAGCCTCCTTTCATCTCTCCCGCTTCCCTCTTACCTGCCTTCTTCCTCACCTACCTTTGCTGTCCTCTCCTTTCACCCTTCTTTCCTCCCTCCCTCCCTCCCTCCCTCCCTCCCTCCCTCCCTCCCTCCCTCCCTCCCTCCCTCCCTCCCTCCCTCCCTCCCTCCCTCCATCCATCCATCCATCCATCCATCCATCCATCCATCCATCCATCCATCTTGAGCTTCATCGTTCGCTCTCGTTCTATCTCATCTTTCCAACTCACTCGCGCTTGTGCTCATCACGCGCGCAGCATGGCGACGACTCTGACCGTCACTTCCCAACTCAAATCCGAGGGATCCCAAGAATCGCCGCAATATCTGCTGGAGGGCAGCACTCGCTGCTGCTGAGCAGGTAGGCTCATTCCTGTGTCAACGAGGAGAAGAAGGAGGAGGAGAGCGAGGAGCAGAAAGGAGATGAGGAGACAGAGGGGGCGGGAAAGATGAAGTTTGTTTGAGTGCCGAGGTTTTAAGATATTCGTCGTGAGAGGAGGAGGAGGAGGAGGAGGACGGGGAATGGGGGGACAGCATCGAGAGGGAGGAGGATTGGTCAAGAAGTAGTCGACTGCAGGAGTTGGTGGAGATAGTGGAGGAGGAGGAGGAAGAGTAAAAGGGATGTTGAAGTATGTTCCTTGCAGGAAGGGGACTGTGTTTGGTTTCGGGCAGGGGACGATGGGGCAACTCGGTCTTGATGACGGGAGAGATTATTTCTTTCCGACGTGCGTCATGACGCAACCGCCGGTGATCGCGATCTCAGGTACGAGGTCTGAATGGGAAAGAGGAGGAGAAGAAGAGGAGGGAGGAGGGAGAGGGGGAGGGAGGAGGGAGAGGGGGAGGGAAGAGCGAGAAGGAGGAGGATGAGAGGAGATTCAGTCGCAGGAAGTGGTAGCAGTAGTAGGCAGTAGGTAGTAGGTAGGAGTAGCAGGAGGAGGGTAGTAGGAGGAGGGTAGTAGGAGGAAGAAGAGCGAAGACTGAGGAGGGTTGTTACGGGGTGAAAAGATTGACCTTGAGTTGTTTCACAGCTGGTGGATCGCACTCGCTGTGCTTGGATGAGACAGGAACTGTCTTCGGTGCGCTCAACTTTCCCTCTGATCCCTCCGTCCCCACCACCACCCCTCCGTCCGTCCATCCCTCCCTCCCTCGCCCTCCCTCGCCCTCCCTCCCTCTCCCTCCGTCCCCACCACCACCCCTCCGTCCATCTATCCCTCCCTCCCTCCCTCCCTCCCTCCCTCTCCTCCCTCCCTCCCTCCCTCCCTCCCTCCCTCCCTCCCTCCCTTTCCTCTCCCTCTTCCGTTCCCTTTGCTCCTTCTCTTCCTCCTTCCCTTCCTCCTTTTCTTCCCTTTTGCCCCCTCTGCTTCCTCTCTCTGGCCTTCCCTGCTTTCTACCTGTTTTCTCCCCTCGTTCGTTACCTCTTCCTTCTCATCTTTTTCATCCTCTCCGACCTCGCTCTCCCCTCATCGCTGATGTAATATTTGGCGGCAGCCTTTGGGCACGGGCAGTACGGCAAGCTCGGGCTGGGTGACGTCGAGAATCGATACTTCCCCGAGGTCAGCAGCACAGGAAGATCCGTGGAATACTCGGGGAAGGGAAGAAAGGAGAGGGAAGAAGGATGGGAGGGAGGGAGCGCAGAAGGAAGCGAGAGGAAAATGCGAGAGGGAGCGGGAGGAGGGAAACAAGGGGTGCAGGGTGAAGGAAACAGGGTAGGTAAGGAGAGGAACGACTGAGAGTCAATCCAGATGATCACAAGCACGTGCTGGACTGACATAGGAGGAGTCATCCACGAAGCGAGAGCCGTTCCTAGGTTCGCAGGTAACGGAGTGAAGAGGAGAGTGGGGAGGAAGAGGTGGGGGGGGGGTGAGATGGAGGCAGAGGGAGGAAGGAGGCGCAGGGAGGGGGGGAAGAGGGTGAGGTTTTGACGGTCTGGCGGCAGCTGTTTCTGCTGGACTTGAACACTCGCTGCTGCTCGACGTGTCGGGTCGAGTGTTTGCCTTTGGCTCCCAAGTCTCAGGCAAGTTTTGGGTTGTGAAGAGAGCAGAGTAGAGCAGAGCAGAGCAGAGCAGAGCAGAGCAGAGCAGAGCAGAGCAGAGCAGAGCAGAGCAGAGCAGAGCAGAGCAGAGCAGAGCAGAGCAGAGCAGAGCAGAGCAGGGGAGGGGAGACGGCATGAGGAGGCGGATGTCAAACAGGAGGAGAAGGAGCAGAGCGTTGGAGTGAACCAAGATGTAGAGCAGGGCAGAGTAGAGGAGGGCACCAGGACGTCAGAGATGGGGAAAGGAGAACCGATATGGAGCAGGAGGAAGAGGAAGAGAGGAAGGTAATCGAGCATACAGGCAAGCTGGGAATGGGAGACCTGGCACATCGCTTCCTCCCTGCACAGGTGTTTCATCCTCTATGTCGCCAAGACTTCTTCAACTTCTTCACTCCTCATTCCCCCCTCCTCCGTTCTGCTGATGCTGCTGATGCTGCTGCTGCTGCTCCTCCTCCTCCTCCTCCTCCTCTCATCGCAGTCGTCATCCTGCCTGTTGACTCGCCGACTTTGAAGGTCATGGGTCTACCGAAGGCTTGTACAATCTCGACTGGACACTTCCATAGCATGGTGAGCGGGGAGGGTCTGTATGGAGATTGACAGAGGAGGAGGATGTGGAAGATAACAATGGGACATGGAGGCTATGCGGGTGGGAGAGGGAAAGAGGAGGAGGAAGGGAGGAAGAGGATGGGATGCTAGTGGAGGAGGGAGCGAGGGAGCGAGGGAGCGAGGGAGGGAATCATGAAGCTGACGCAGAGCTCAGGTTCTTGTCCGAACTTTAGACGCGGAAGTTTATCACAGACAGGCAACTTCACTCGCCATCCTCCCCTTCCTCCTCCCTCCTCATCTCCTCCAACCCTCGACTTCATCCCTCCCGATCTCTCTTAGCTTAGGCTCCTTCTCTCACTCGTTTCCTCTCCTCCTACTGCTCGACCCTCTCCTCCTCCTACCGCTTCACTCTCTCCTCCTCTGCTCTCTTGCCGGCATCACCCACTGACAAGCACCGCTCCCATCCAGTTTGTGGAAGCCGCGATCCGGTTGAACACGGAGGAAGAGAGGAGGTACATGAGATGGGAGGAAGAGATGCGAAGGAGGATGCGCTGGGAGGAAGAAGCTCGTCGAAGGTCAGAGGCGGCAGGAGGGAGGCAGTCAACTAAGACCCATCCCAGGATGATGATGCAGGAGAGCCAGCCGACGAGAGCCCAGCAACAGCATGTGCTCCCTTCTCTCCTCCTTTCCTTATCCTCCACCTTCCTCTCCCTCCATCTCTCACCTGCCCTGCCCTGCCCTCTCCTTCCCCCTCCTCCCCTGCCGTCTACTTCACCACCCCGTCATCCTTTTAACATTCATGCAGCCCAGCCCCCGTGCTCAACCCCCGTATGCCTACCCTGGCATGCCCCAGGTAAAGTCCAGCTATCCCCGAGCTGTCTCTCACCCTATCCAGCCCACGGGCTCGCGAGTCACTCCGGCCATCCCTCCGCAAGGGCCCCGACCGGGAAGCTATCCGTTCAACCCCGACGCCAGACAGTTCCCCCCAGGTAGCTTCCAGCTGACGCCCGGCTACCCTGAGCAGGCAAGTTTGTGCCGCTACAGAGCTGTGAGTGAAGAGCTGGCAGGGTCAGAGATGAGGCGGCAGGAGAAGGGGGAGAGGACAGTTCGCTCCCGCACGCGTGTTTGCTGTAATGAAAAATTGTTCATGTCGTGCCCGCAACCATGCGCAAAGATGAAGTGCGGAGACTTCCGGCAGGGAACGAGTCGGAAGGGCTTCACTCGACGCTGTCCAGGGCCCGGAGCATAAGATCTCGCTTCTGCAGCAGGGGGTCAGGGGGAGGAAGCGAGAGGCAGAGCGCCGACCGGCTGCTCGAGCATGCTGGCGAGCTCGTGGGGGAGGCGGGGGACCTACAGCGAGGTCGGTCAGGGCAAGCACAGCATGCGCGCACTGGTGGACAGGGAGGGTCTTACCTCGCTCTGCCAGAAGACTGGAGCCGGGGCCCTGGCATCTGCTCCGTACTGCAGCAAGATCTTAACTATCTCGACGTCACCCCTGCTCAGGAGGGCGATCTCAGTTGAGGGCAGGGACAGGAGCCTCCTGTCAAGGGAACCTCTGTATCGCAACATGGAGGGGCCTCTCCCCAATATCTGCAGAGAGGGCAAGAGTCAACCAACAGCGGGGAGGCGCAGAAACGTGTCCCACCGTTCTCTGCCTCAAAATCCGCCCCTGCATCCAGCAGCTGCAATGTTGTCAAGAGGAGCTGGAGGGAGGGAGGAGGAGGATCATCGAGAGTTACCAGCCTGACGCAGGCGATGCTGCGGGTGTTGATGGCGCTGGATTGGAGGGAGGAAGAGAATGAGAAGGGGCGGCAAAGAGAGGAGGGCTGAGTACCTGTGGAGTGGTGTGATCTTGAGAAGGTGGCTCTTTACCTGTCATGACACGAGCAGGAGCGTTCAGTGATGTCCGATGAACATGTCACAAGGGTATCCGATGTACAGTGCCTCACCTCAAGGTCTGGACGAGATTCAAGGAGCAGACTTAGCATCTTGACGTCTCCTCTGCAAGGGTAACAGGGTCAGGGGTCAACCTCCCCAGCCATGCTTGCCATCACTTGTGTGCGGCTATGTGTAAAGGTCTACATCCGTTCGCATTCATGACCTCATTCTGATTTTGACCTCGTTCCAGCAATCTGCAGTGACACACTGGTTTACGGGAACACAAGATCAAGTACATGCGTTTACCTCTTCACGCCTTCTATATCTCCCTTGGAAACTTCCTCCAATAGATAATCGGATAGCTGTTTCGTGGGGTTAATGACTGATATGTCCATCTTCACTTATTGGCTCTAGGGTTTCCACGACGTCATATTAAGTCTGCCTGCATAGCATGTCAGAGAAACGTTTTACCTCTTTCTCTCTCTCTTCCATGCTCCTCCTCCCTTCCCTCCCTTCCCCTCTGCTCCTCCTCCCTCCCTCCCTCCCTCCCTCCTCCTTCACCTCCCTCCCTCCCTCCCTCCCTCCCTCCCTGCCTTGGCTCCAGTCTTGGAGGTCACGAAGCTTGCCAGATCATTGAACTCTCTTCCTCCTGTTGAAGCCGGTTAAATCT
>NW_005434620.1:316882-366882 GCF_000315625.1 Guillardia theta CCMP2712
GTCCTCGTCGTCTGTGCCCTCCGCTCCCCTCCCCTCGAACCTGTCGGCGATGGTTTCGAAGAGGCCGGAAAGGAGGAGGCCCTCGAGGTAGTAGTGGTTGAGGCTGTTGGGGGCGTTGAGCATCACAGTGAAGGACTCGAGTATGTTGCACTTGAGCTGATGGATACCTTGCTTGACCCCCCCCGACCGGATCTGAGAGGGAGGAGCAGGGGCAGGAAGAGAGGGAGGATGCGGAGACTGCGGCGGGTTGGCAACCGACTTGACCGAGTCTTGAGAAAGGCTGTTGAGGCTCGGGACGGATGGTCCAAACTCGAACTTGTCCATAATGAGATCGTTGAAGAAAAGGACGATACCATGGACAAGCTCGTTGGAGTTGTACGCTGAGTTGCAGAAGGCTTCTCGTAGGTTGACGACTTTGCTGTCAAACCTGAAGCACTGCCATACTTCTCCCTTGGCGTTCGCCGCGCGACAGAGGCGGAGGAAAATCTTTGAGGCCCGGAGGGAGGTCGTGATATCGTTCCCATTGACGTACTTGTAGATCCCCTGAAAAGTGTAGGATGAGAGGAGGAGGAGGAGAAGGGCAAAACAGAAGTGAAAAGAGAAGAAGCAGATAAGTTGAGGTAAGAAAAGTTTGGCATACATCAATCAATGAGTTGCTGAAATTTTCTTCAATCTCACTGTAAGGCAAACAGAAGGAATAAGTCAGTGGCAAGATTGGAAATTCACATTAGTAAAAATGTTACATGTTGTGTATGAAGACGGCTTCAAGCGCCTCTACGCTCTTCCTGCGGATGTTGACGCTTGCTACGTTCCAGTTCTACCAACAGTCTCAGCCTTGCTCCAGAGCTCTCGCGCATTCATGGTCAACCTGTAATAGCAGGTCGATGCCGTCGAGCTCGACGAACTGTCTGGCCGCCTGTACACTCTTGGACAGCAACTGCGGTCCATCAGCGCTCAGATAACGAAAATCGGCAGTGAGGAGGTAGAAATTAAGACGGGGAGGGAGGAGGAGGATGGAAGAGGAGGAGCAAGGGCATGACCCCGAAACACAAGGTGTTGAAGATTGCACTTTGACAACGAGGCCTCAAGTTGATAGACTTTAGGAGGAGATGAATTAAGAAGATGAGGAGCAGAGAAGGATCCAACACGAAGAGAAGAGGAAGGAGGAAGGAGGAAGGAGAGCAGAAGCAGTAACAGAAGGACGAGAGGAGGAGGACGAGGGGAGGACAAAAGTTGGTCCAGAGGAGGAGGGAGAGGGAGAAGACGAAAAGGAAGAGGAGCGGGTGTGGAAGAGGGAGAGGAGAACAGGAGGGAGAGGAGGAGAACGAGGAGGAGAGAGGGACGAGAAAGAGGAGGAGGAGAAGCAGGAGGAGGAGGAGGAGGAGGAGGAGGAGGAGGAGGAGCGAGATGGAATCTCTCGGGGCTGCTCTCTTGCTGCTCAGCCTCTCGAATTGGAACCTCCTCGGGGTCGTCGGGTGCTTCTTGTGGGAGCTGCCCGTCGGATTCTCCGACGTCGTGGCTTCATCCTGCTCCTCCTGTTGCCTCTGGCCTGCAACAGTGCGAACTTCCTTCAACGAACGCCCGTGCAGTGACGTTGCGTGCTTCGACTCTATGTTCTGCTTCAACAAGGCTGCAATGTCCAAGACACATTTCCTGCACAATCACTCGCTCATGATACCATCACTCCCTGGACGCAAGCGATCTCACCGGAAAGTGTCGAAGTCAAGTTCCATTGTCCCTTTGGTAGCTTCGCTGGAGCCGTGCCTGTCGGAGGGACTCAGGAGAGAAACGCAGAAAGCATGAGAGGGAAAACAACATTTGGAAGATGGAGAAGGCGTTTGTCTTCGTGATCTGGCCAAGTTTGCGATCGAACCGCTGAGTTTGTATGCCTATATCGACGTTCTGCGGGAGCCCGGTGAGAGAGAGGCTATGATGCGAGGGAAGAGCTTTACCTCCACTGATCCCATCACAAGAACTCCCAGACTTGTCAGGAGACTGAGAAACTCCTGGGTGTCGAGAGTGCTTGACCTTTTGCACAGTCAAACTTTGTAGGTGATGCAGACGTTGTGTTACCGGCTGCTTTCTGTCGCGTGAGCTTGACCGAGGGCGGCAAACTTCTCGAAGAGAACAAGAGCGTGCGATGTGAACTACAAGATGTTAGATGAGCTGTGATGGAAGACAAGACATCAAGACAAGACATGAAAAGAAAATATCAACTCATGACATGGTAAGAAGACATCAAGAAAAGACAAGTCACCTGATCAATCCATCGGTCAACTCTTGGGCGATAGATTGGGATCTCCCTATCTACCACCGCCTGTGCACCGTTGGGCCTGCACTTGATGAAGAAGTCGATCTTTTTGGCGTGTATGATGATATTCCCAAAGTCCTGCGTCGTTCCATATCGCACCTTCTTCTTCTCCGGCTCCTCTAGAGGCACCGAGAAGACATTGCTCGGACCGATCTCGTTCGCATCCACTATCTCATCTAGGGTCGTTTCGATGGTTGCGATGGCGTGATTTTTCCAAGTGAGCGTCTTTGAAGGCTTCCAGGCGTACTCGTCGTCGACGATGATGAACCGAACTTTCTGCTCCTCCACACCCCGGTACGTCCTCGCACGATGAAAGTTGACCACGAACTTCCTCTCGAAGTGCGGGTTGGAGTTGTTCTCCACACGTTCTGTCCTGAAGACTTCGTTCCACTCGTCGTCGAGCGCGTCAGTCCCCTTTCTCAGCACGATGCACATTGGGTCGCATTCGATCGACTTGTTGCTACGTTGCAGGCGGGCGCAAGTGATTTGGAAGAGATAAGGCTGCGACGGGATGGAGTCGTATCTGGCACTCTTCATACCAGCTCGCTGGAAACGAATCTCTAGAGGAGTCTTGGGCCTGATGTCGTACTTGCCCCTCATCGCCTCATGCACGCGCGAGTCGTTCATCCATATCCTCATCCCATTCCTGGTGTCCAGCTGGTCCATGACCAGCGGAACATCATGGTGAGCTCGCTGGTAGTAGGTCTCATGGAAGGGGAGAGTGCTCAGGTTTTGTTCCTCCCCTTCCTCCTCTTCTTCTTCCTCCTGTGTCTTGTTCTCCGATATGCTGCTCAGGTTGAGCGGAGGGAGGATGGTCGTCATTTCAATATTGTGCTGGACTTCTCTAGACCATTTTTCTCCTTCCTGTGAGCAACAACGTTAGCTGACAGTGGTAACATCTCCGATTATGAACTGAAAGCTCGTGATATTTGTGCTGGTCCATGAACTACCTTGTTTACTCCTTTTTCTCTTGCACCCTTCCGCATGCCGTATTCCTTCTCTTTTTCACGCTTCCTCCTCCTCTCCTCCTCTCCTCCTCTCCTCCCCTCCTCCTCTCCTCCTCTCCTCCTCTCCTCCTCTTCCCCTCTTCTCCTCCTCTCCCCCTCCTCTCTTCCTCCTGTCCTCTCTTCCTCAGCTGCGAGGAGGCTCCAGCATGGCTTCACCTTCCGTTGACTCGTTGAAAACGTTGACCGGTAAGGCAGCGATATGGAATATGTGGCAATACCTATCCCCTTCTTGCTGCCCCGAGCTTCCCACCCCACCCTGGTCTTTTTGTACATACGAAAGGTGGCCCCACAACCCCCCACCCCCGGGGTCAAGGAGCAATGTGAAAAGCTTCTGAGAAAAGCAGTCAATAAAGGAGAAAGAAAAGATGGTAGCGAATTGCGGTGCGACGAATTTCAAGCAGGATGAGCAGAGGGTTGTTGTGCCTGACAAGAATGGGTACTTGATTCATTCCGTGCTGTTTGAAAGGATTGAGAGTGTGCGCTTCGAATGCCGCGGGGAAGGACACTGGAGAGGAGAGCATTCAAAGCAAACTGAGACGTTTCTGTGTCCAGGACAATCGCCGGAATGACTCAGGTGTGTATCTCGCAAAGAAGTGCTGCCAGATGGGGGAATCCACCAGATCAAGAGTGTGCAGTACCCAGTCCGCAGGGGTTGAACACTCAAATGATCGAAAGATCTTGGCGAACAGGGCAACGTCCACGTCCTCGAAGTATATTATTATTATTATTTGAGTTTATTAGACTCTTAGTCAAGAGTTTCATAGCTAAGAACTATTGCTCTTCGCTCATCTCTCGCCTAATGATCCGTCCCATACACCTTATCATATCTCACTTTTCGCAGTATTCATTTTACACAAAACTGCCGTGTGGATGTTATGCCGTCGGATATGCTGCCCGTCAAGTACACCATGTTACTGCACAGGGGCTGAATTTTTGCACTGACTGTATACGTATTGCTGCATGATAACAGGAAAAACCTTCTGCAGGACGCGTTTCGCAAATGCTTCGAACTTGCTTTTCATCTTCTCAACTTTTTGCCACAAGCGAACGCTTATATCAGTGGGTCCCACCACCGACGTGTACATCATCCAGCACTTTGTC
Source organism: Guillardia theta CCMP2712 (assembly GCF_000315625.1). Classification (NCBI taxonomy): domain Eukaryota; class Cryptophyceae; order Pyrenomonadales; family Geminigeraceae; genus Guillardia; species Guillardia theta. Next base: position 321,302 of record NW_005434620.1, read on the forward strand.
TTGAGTGGCCCATCATCACCGTTGAGGAAAGCTTGGAAAGCATCGGTGAAGATGACTTCTGGGGCAGTGAGAACCGTCTCGGAAGGGGTTCCAGCGCTGGCGGCCATAAGGAAGACCGAGTGGTAGGATAAGAGCAAACTGCCACCTAGTCCACAGGGCCGGTAGGATTGTGGTGCCAGGACCTACCTTGATTTGAGCAACAACTTGAGTAGAGTAGAGTATAGAGTAGAGTATAGAGTAGAAGTAGAAGTAGAGTAGAAGTAGAGTGGAAGTAGAAGTAGAGTAGAGCAGAGCAGAGCAGTGCAGTGCAGTGCAGTGCAGTGCAGAGCAGAGCAGAGCAGTGCAGTGCAGTGCAGTGCAGTGCAGTGCAGAGCAGTGCAGAGCAGAGCAGAGCAGAGCAGAGCAGAGCAGAGCAGAGCAGAGCAGAGCAGAGCAGAGCAGTGCAGAGCAGAGCAGAGCAGAGCAGAGCAGTGCAGTGCAGTGCAGTGCAGTGCAGAGCAGTGCAGTGCAGTGCAGTGCAGTGCAGAGCAGAGCAGAGCAGAGCAGAGCAGAGCAGAGCAGAGCAGAGCAGAGCAGTGCAGAGCAGAGCAGAGCAGAGCAGAGCAGAGCAGAGCAGAGCAGAGCAGTGCAGTGCAGTGCAGAGCAGAGCAGAGCAGAGCAGTGCAGAGTACATCTAAGACAATAGCGCGCGTACATGCAGGGAGCACAAGAAGTGCAGATTACGTTGTGACATCGCAGACATCCCTGTGCAGAGCATCAACTAGGGTGTGAAAGGCAGAAAGCTGATATCAAGAGACTGAAAGAAAGTTCTAATGGACAGATGGAAGGCTTGTCTTCCTCCTCTGTCTCGTCTGTGTGTCTATGAACATCCATCTTGACACGTGTTCGAAACAGGTGTAACTTTAGTGAAAACTCCTGCCCTTATCGAAAAATACAGCTAGGAAAGAAGGAGGCGAGGGAGACAACGTCAACGGCCTCTCTTCCGCAGCTCCATACCTGGGAAATATATGAGGGGAGTGAAAGTAACAGAGGACAGAAGCCAAGATGTAGAGTTTGTCTATGGATATGAAGACTTCTGCAGTGATGGATGCGACAAGATGTATTTCATGCGTCATACCATCTTTCGACCAAATCTCTTTCTGCCTGTAGACGTTCTCCTTTGCATCCAAGACCTTCTTGGTGTCTGATCTGATGACAAGTTTGTCAACAGCCTCGAAAGGAGATTTCCTAAAGCTTCAGTGGCCACGTCAGCCGACGAGTCAAGGGTAACGAAAAGTCTACCGAAGGAGATGGCTCATTGCTTCCGCGGTGGTAACAGATGCTTCTGGAAACGCTGTCTGACATAAATATGAGGTATGCAGCGCAACAGGGCAAAGACTTACAGCAAACAAGTCGGCCAGCTCGTCTAGTTTGCTCGCTGTGAATTCCGCCCTCAGATCTTTGGAGTTGAAACACGATTAAGCTTCTCTTCAAACGCGCAAGGTTCATAGTCCATTGTGGTCACGTACCGTTCTCATAAAAGTGCTTGAAAAGTCGAGAGAGCTGGAAACGGGTCGCCTTTCCGAACTTCAGTTGATAATCGATTCTACCGGGTCGTATAAGAGCTGGATCAAGCGCTTCAATGTTGTTGCATGTCATGAAAACGATTCTTGATTCCTACAGCATGCTATCACGAAATCCTTACAATCCTACCAAAGTGTTTTCACCTGAGCGTCCACCCCATCGATAGCATTCAGGAGTCCTTCGAGACTGATCGATGCACCTATTTGTTAAGAGATTCAACTGCACACAGTGATATGGCCCACAAAGAGACCTGTCCTTCCACTGTCTAAGTCGTTGTGCAAGAACCTTCTTCGAGTGCTGTCGATGTCCTACAGGTGCTCACGTCAGCGAGACTCTCTGGACTCAACAAGTGAACCTCGAGTAAGATGATGCTCTTCTGTGCAGCGGAAGAGAAAAGAGAATTCAACCCTTCATCTGAAATTCGCAGTGATCTTCAATGGCCCGATGCACCAATCCTCAAATTCACCGTTCAAAGTCTCCAACGCCATGGACAATATGTAGACCGGCATCTGGCAAGTCGTCAACACTGCCATCATCGCAGTACCTTGTGATCACTTGGAATTCCCCCGCAATCGCTTTCACTAACGAGCTCTTGCCTGTCCCTGGCGGTCCGTGCAGCAAGTACCCGTCTGTGCAGACCGTCAAAGGAGCGGCAGATGCTTCAGTGCAGTCACCAGCACCTGTACGGCAGCCCCCTCCCTGCATACCACTGCTCCGATCTGAGAAACTGAGCACACAGTATTAGGAAGCAAGACACTCTCCCTGCTATCAAGACCTCCTGCACATCACTGAAGATGTCCTCCCCATCGGTCCCATCCAGTATGACTGACTTGATGGGACGGCTGAGCCGGAACCCTCCGTCCACCCAAGAGCATCCCTGAAAGCGTCTTCAGTCATCTTCCTGAGGCTCCAGGGAGGAAGCAGGAACTTTACCGTGCGGCCACCTAGCCCGTACCCCTGGTTTCCAGATACCCGAAAGAACTGAAAATTACAGGCAAGCGCGATAAGAAAGGGGTCAAGGCAGCTGGTACATCAGGTGAACCTGTGTCTTCTTGACCAGAAAGCGGGAAGACAGCCTCTTTCCCTCCAAGATGAGCTCCCGCATCCGTTGGTGGCCCTTGTACCTCAGCATGCAGACCTCAATCTTCCCGTTGTTCAGGTCTAACTCCGTCCAAGGAGAGCCGTGCGATGAGAGCTGACCATACCACGAGCTGGTAGATGGCAAGTGATCGTTCCTGTCTGCGCGAGGAGATGGCGAAGTTGGGCATCTCCTCAGCCATACTGGCCATGACTTCCACCATACCAACACCTCCCTGTCCACCACCGGGCGCAGGGCTACCTTACTGTCTCTGCCATGGCTGCCGCCAGTGTCTGAGTCGCTGTTGCACAAGACATCCTCTAGGGGATCTTCTTCCACCATGAGCGAAGGTCTCCACCGCAGGGATGCGCTGCTGATCGCCGGATGCTCCTCCATCCATCGGCACAGCGCGAAGTGCTCTTGGGTGCCGCGGTCGAGTTCGTAGTAGATCAGCAGCTTCGAGTGCAGCCAGTCCTTGAGCAGCTGCCAGAGACGCCAGAGGAGCGAAACCAGGAACCCTCCAGCTCCCAGCATGATCGAACCCCCCAGCAGCTGCCCCTGCACTGCCCCCGCCACTGCCTCCCATGTCTGCATGGCAATCGGGCTCTCTCCTCCAAGCAAGGCAACAAAGCAGCTTGTAAGCCCGCCTCAGAATCTTCCCCGAGCATGGTGTCGGGCGGGTAGATGTGGCGGCGGGGCAGGAGCAGGAGCGACAGAGCATGCGGTGCAGATGTTGTTGCAGGTGATGGGAAGATGCGAAGGATGCTCTGTGAAGCAGACGCTGGGGTGAGGGCCAGCACGACGTTCTTGCTGGGCACTAGCGAGTAGGTAGCGAAGCCCTGTGAAGATGGCTGGGGTTCTTGGGCTGATCAAGGGAGCCTACTCCTCCCTGCCTGAGATCAATGGTGCGACTTTGAGTGGAGCAATAGACATCTTGGTGATAGAGCAGGTCAAGTCTTCTTGCCATCTTTGCAATGCTCGCTGAAATCTTGCAGGAGGACGGGAGTTTGCGTTCATCGCCCTGGCATCTCAGGATCGGCAAGTACAAGCTCTTAAGGAATCCGAGGGATAGAGCCATCAAGATCACAGTCAATGACCAGCTCGTTGACTTCGTCATGAAGCTCGGGAGTGGGGGAGAGGCTTACTTCGTGGAGGAGACGGACGTGAAGCCTTTGGAGGAGGAAATGACCTCACCCATCCTCTCTCCGAGATCTGACGAGGACGACAAGCCGCCAGACCTTGCTCTCGGCCCGTCGAAGCTGTCTGAGACGGAGGAATCGACCTCAGGTTACACTAGCCCATCGCCTACCTTGCGAGCTCTAGACGACAAGGACGAGCTGCCTGCGATGAGTTCAGCAGACCCGTCGAAGATGGTTTCGTCCTCCAGCTCTTCATGGTGGGGGGCACCTTGGTCGTCCAACAAGCCACAGGCAAGTTTGTGATAGTGTCTGTTGGACAGCTCACTTGGGTACAAGGTTGACAGTTTCGACATGGACGTTGAGGACTACATATCAAGGCAGTTGACCGAGAACGCCTTATCCTTGCAAGGCGGAGCTGCTGAGATGAACATGGAAGACGTCAAGAAACTGATACTTGGAGAGGTTGTGAGAAGGTGATTCATGGTGATTTGCTGATTTGCTGATGATAGGAAACAAAACATGCGATGCAAGCAAGGCGAGTGCTGTCTGAAGAAGACTTTGCCGATCAAGACATGAGTGCTGTCACGGGGCAAATCATTGAGAGTGAAGACCTCGAATATCAGCAACCTCTCGAACCCTTCCATTCTTTATCACAAACAGAGCTCGACGACAATGAGAAAACAGAGCTTGACGACAACGAGGACGTATCACTTTCGCCTTGCTACCCACAACAGTTTCCTCCGAGGGCTTAGTTGTTGGCAGGAAACAATGTCCGATCCCTATGCAAACCCCGTCGAAGGAGCCGCGGAGAGCGAAGAAAACCAGAAGGTGCTTGTTGAGATTCGTCCATGGGAGGGTGATCCAAGTGTTGTGGCAGGAGGACCTTGTGGTCGAGGCTGTTGAGGCTGATGCCAATAAGGTCAGAGGACAAGAGTTAGGTGAGACGTGGAGCAAGCGGTGATGTTTGCAAGCAGTTTGCGCTGAAGAAAGAGGAGGAGTATGAAGAGGACGATTTCAACGACTCCAAGATGGAGTCAGAGCCCGTGACGAGGGAAGTCCTCCTGAAACTCCTGCTTAGTGGCCTCAACCACTCGGACTCAACGGTCTGGCATGAGGAGCAGACAGCAAGGAAACCCCCTCTCTTAGCTTCTGTGCAGGCGAGAACGGATGAGATGGATCAGAGTGTCGAAGAGCTTCAGGGCCTGAGTCTCCGACAGTTCAAGATCTCCCTCTGCGGGAGGATCCTACAGCAGAGGGCAGACATGAGCAGGAAAGCTCAGATGGAGGTCAGGGCGGCGCTAGTTGGGCGTCCCGGCTTTGCGAGCTCACTGCGCGCTCCAGGCGTTTGAGAAGCATGTGGTGACGCTCGACCAGTTCCTCGCCAACCCTCTTGACATCGCAAGCTCCCCTGAGCTCTACGTCTCTGTCGACGGGGATGTGAGCAAAGGCAGCTCCTGCTACCTGCCCTCTGACTCACGTGCAGATCTATCGATGGCAGATCATGGCGCCGGCAGGTACCTCAGAGACAGTCTCGGAGGTCCTGCAGTGATGTAATAACGTGTCAGTCTTGTCCGCACTTGCGTTCAACCGCGAGCTTCCTTCGGAGATTCACCAGCAGGTGGGGGATGCTTTCTCAGCTTGATCGCTCCTCATGCCCCTCGCCCTTGCAGCTCGTTGCTCTTGACTCTCGATTCTCCATGTTCCACCATGAGCGGAAGGTGAATGTTGGGAGGAGGAGAGGAGAGCAAGATTGTTGACTGTTTGAAGAATGACGAGAAGGGGATCGAAGACATAGACGACAACCCACACATGCTGCTCCGCTTGTCATCCGACGACGACAGCGACATCCGAGCTCAGGTCGCTCGTGGTTGAAGTTTGACCCGAGCCGGGCTCCTGACGAGCTTGGAAGATGGGGGTTGCAAGGAAGTACTCCAAGAAGACTCTTACCCCGACACAAGAGCAGCTATTGTCGCTCCCGTTGAGAGTGAGTGATCAGCGACTTGTTCAAACAACCTTGGCTCAGCGGCTAGCAGGACGGGCCCAACACTGTTCGATTCTACTTGTCCGAGAAGGTCGCGTCCTCCACGTGCCTTCATCTCATGCTGATCGCTTCATCCAGGCGTCAGTGCCTCCTGTCACAGCTTCTATCTTCCTGTGGACTTACAAGGTTGGAAGATCTTCACATAATGATTTCCGATCAAAACTTTCATTGCTGATCCGTTGTGAAGAGCAAGATTGTGATATCAGATGTCGACGGGACCATCACAAAAAGTGATCTTCTTGGGTATGCTGCTCGGTCTGTGTCAAGGTTGTCTGATGGTATTGCTCTTCAGTCATATAGCGCCAGCATTTGGAATTCAATGGGCTCAAAAAGTATAGACCGATGTTGCCTGCCTGCCTGCCTGCCTGCCTGCCTGCCTAAATTATGCGGTCATGCTGACGAAAACATCAGGGGGTTGCTCAACTGTTGACCCGTATTCATCAGAACAGCTACAAGGTTTTCGACGATGAATCGCTTTCCCGCTCATCAATCTTTGTCGCAGATCCTCTATCTGACTGCTCGACCGATTGGACAGGCTGATGCGACAAAGAGCTATCTTCAGAGGTAAGAGAGCTGCGCAGGAGATGATTCATACGTGTTGCAAAAGTGCTGAGTCTTTTCTGCTTCACTGCTCAACAGTGTTCACGAGAACGGCGTTCGGCTCCCGATCGGACCAGTCATCACCTCGCCTGATGGGATGATCAAAGTGACCATCTCGCATGCTACCATCTCCAACCTCCTCACTCCTCCTGTCGACAGGCTGTTCATCGAGAGGTGATCATGCGGAAACCGGAAGAGTTCAAGGTGTTTCTGCCTCTTGCTCCTCGCCTGCATGTTTGTGACCATCGTACTCATCCCAGATCGAATGTCTCAGCACACTGCGCAAACTTTTCCCCTTGGACTCGCTCCCTTTCTATGCAGGTGAAATTCCTCGCAACTCTTTCCTGGTTTGATCCCATCATTGAAATGCTCTGCAAGGGTTCGGCAATCGTCCTACGGATGTTGTATCCTACCAGGCTGTCAAGATCCCTGACAGGTAGAGCAGACGTCGCTCGAAATTTCTCACACTGTCCTGTGCAGTCGTATAATGATCATCAACCCGCAAGGCGAAGTTCACATTCCCATCAATCAGACACGCATCTCCTCATACGATGGTGACATTCCTACGTCTTGCTATCTTCAAACTTTCGTTGAATTTCCTGCCAGGTCTGCGTGAGCTATGTGACCTCATGTTCCCTCCTGTGGTCGAGGAAAGAGAGGTCGTTTCCATTCCCTCCCTTCCCCCCTCCCTCCTTCCCTCTCTCCCCCCTCCCTCGTTCCCTCGATTCGTGCCGTCTTTTTGTCCTTCACTTTGTCCTCGTCCTCCACCGTCTCCTTCACTTTGTCCTCGTCCTCCACCGTCTCCTCTTCTCCCTCCCCTTTCTCTCTCACGAAGTCGGCAGGTCACCGATGAACAGTTCAATGCCTACAACTACTGGAAGCTCGAGCCCTTCCCTGCGATCTCCGCATGAGATTTTCACTTGTGTATTTACATCAATGAAAAAAACTCCCAATTCTCTGAAAGCAATCACAGTGTATTGACATGATATTGCTAAATCAGTCAAGGTTGCTTTACAAGAATCCTGCATTCCTTCTAATGTATAGTTTGTTCAGAAATGATCGAATGACAATCAGGGGAGTGACTTATTAGATTACATGGCTATGGCGCTGCAAACTAGGAATCATCTTCATCTGATTCTTCACCTTCTGAGCTCAACGTCGAACTCTCGTCAGCAGCTACACTTGAAATGTCTTCCCTATTGTCCGACTTTGCCTGTCTCGGTCTGCAAACAACAGCATAAGCACGACCGCACAAAACTCTTGCATAGATGATCTACTTGTACGGTTGGATAGGTTGGATAGGAATGAAAGAAGCCACCAACTCCTCGATCAGTCCCATCCCGTCCATTCCTGCACAGCTAGGGTCAAGGATAACAGCTACTTGCCCCCAAAATCCACCGCTCAATTTGTCAGGATGGAGCACTGGCGGCTGCTGGGGTGCGCAGCATTAGTCAGCTCAAGGAATTGTCATGCAGACGTCAGCAACCGACGAGCTGGTCCAGAAGGGGTTCCAAGAGTCCGAAGGTCTTTCTGCGAGGAGTGATCAGTGCGATCCCTTGAGCTCTTCCTGCATTGCCAGTGAAGGAGATGGCCCGAGGGACTCGACCCAAAACTTCATGTTCATCTACTCCGTTCTCCATAGCCTTCCTCGCGTGAATCTGCCAGCACAGGCAGAGGAACGGTTTGTCAATGGTGCGATGTTGCATCATGATACATTGGATCATACCATGGTTGGTTTCCAGTTCTTTCCTTCGAGTTCTATGCTTGCAAGCATCGTATCGGGATGGAGCCTGGTGCCTATATGTTTACAGCTTTCAATGTCGGGGGAATTTCTCCATACAGATGAGTCTTCTTGTCCTCCTTGGCTATTCGTTTCAGAGCTTCCGCCATCTTCAGCTGCTGAGCTCGCTTCGAATCAGGATCGAGTTTGCCTGCTAAGACATGATGGATCGTGCAGGCTGTTAGGTTGCATGTGTTACCAGCGCCATCACTCCTCGAGCTCGATGACCGCATTCTGCTCGCAGATCGTTCGGAGGATCAGAAACCTAGTCTGTCTGTGCTCGTTCTTGTTCCTTGTCTCTAGATCGTCTTCAAGTTGCCTTGCTCCAGCTCGTTTCTCCACGCTAACCAGCGATTTGACTTTCCGTTACATATCCGTTTCAGAAGACCTACGTCGACTTTTCTCCACCCCCTGATGAAGCCGAGAATGTACGGGTGATCGAATCCAACATTATTTCCGTTACTCTAGCAGCCCTTTTCATGTAACTGACAATTAAGTCCATTGTTATATATTTAGTTTGTTAATATCATGGCGACGCAGGATGTAGGAATGGGGGTCAGGATCAAGACAGGGAGGAGCGTCCACTTCGATCCTGAGAACGTCCAGTTGTTCATCAATGCGCTCTTGAACCTTCAGAAGTCCAGGCAGGGCGCTCGCGTGCTCGACTTGGGCTGCGGCACTGGGCTGTGGGGTCTGCTGGCCTCCAAGATCTTGAACCCCTCCATCCTTGTAATGGTTGACAACGATCCCTGCTCTGTCGAACTCGCCAGGAATAATGCTGCAAGCAATGAAATCGTTTGTGAGACTTATTGCGGAGACTTGTACCAGGCCATCCCTGCTGATATCCCTCCGTTCGATGTCGTTCTTTGCAATCCGCCACAAACAGGTGGGCCGCTGCGTCTCAAGGAGGAGAGGCCAGATAAATACGGTGGGGAGGATGGGGCAGATTTCTTTGACTTGCTTGCGAGAGACTCGGGGGGTTGGATCGCCGATGGAGGCTGTATCATCTTCTCGCAGCACGGACTAGCGCACCCAAAGAGGGTACTCGATAGTTTCCATTCACGGGGCTACTCCCTCAGAATCATCGCAGAGCAAGAGAGGGTGTTTGAAAGAGACGCCGTCAATGCGGCGTGTGAAGGACTTTGGGAGTATCAGCTGAAAGCTGAGAAAGAGGGGCGGGCGGAGCTGGAGCTGAGCGGGGAACGGTGCTTCACTTCATGGCAGAGGGTTTACTTGGCAAGCAGGGATGGGTTTGCAAGCAATTGATGATGTTTTCCTCATTCATTGTTTGGTTTCATTTTTTTCAGTCTCAAAGTATGTCTAAAAAGCATATGCAGACATGCTGTACTTCTCCATCACGATGTACCTGGCATCTCTGCTATGTACCTGTGCAGAAGTAGCAGTAGTGATTGCAATTGTATGTATGTAAAGAGATCAGTTGATTGTCTTGAATCATCGATTGAAACATGTCCGTTGATCAATACTTCTCAGAGTCCGCATGGTTGTACAAGGTTTACATGCGATGGGACCCTTTCGGGCGTTCAAGGATGGTGGATTTTCACAGCGTCTCTCCACGTGACTTGCTGGAAGAAAACCTCTCTCCACACCATCTCTTCCCCTCCCTGTTCGATCCTGCCCTCCTGCCTGCTGCCCTCCTGCCCTCCTGCCCTCCTGCCCTCCTGCCCTCCTGACCTCCTGCCCTCCTGACCTCTTGCCCCCCTTCTTGTTTCCTCTACCCTTCCTCCTCTCAGCAGAAAATCTCAAAATCTCGCAATCGCTTTTGTGCTTTTTATTATTATTTATTGACTCTGAAAAAGGAAAGGCAAACCGGAGCAAACAAGCTTTTGTAAAAACAAAACGGCGGTCAATATGAAAGGCCGGTCAATCAAACCAGCCATCGATGGCGAACAGGACGGGCGGGAAACAATCGCTCCTGCTCCTGCAAGGCTGATAGCGCCTCTCCCTCTGCTCCCACAGAGACAGCTAACGACCTCCTCTCGTACTCCATGACACGCTGAGCACGGGGCTCGGGGCTGCGACACAGGACGGGCGGCACAAGGATGGCAGAAGAAATTGCAGTGGAGGGCAAGCGAGCGCCATTGCAAGAGGGCAAGAAGCGCAAGAAGAAGTCGAAGCTGAATCGCTTCCGAAACTTCGTCAAGGTGAAGGAGCAGAGGAGACTTGAGCCCGCCGCTGACCTTGCCTGCAGACCAGGTTCATCGAGACGTCGATCTTCGAGGGGATCGTCTCGGTCTCTGTTCTCGCCTACTCTGCTGCGCTCGCCACAGACGACGTCCTATCCACCTGGAGGAACCTTACGAGTAGAATGGAGGTCATCCTGTGATGGCGATTCCATCCTGCCCCGCTGACTGTCTTCCCCCCCCAGATCAGCAAGTCGGCGTTCTACTACTGTTTCGTCATCTTCAACTTCGAGGCAGCTTTCAAGATCTTCGTGTACGGTCTATGGAAGAAGAACTCAGAGGAAGAGAGCCGTTCGAAGCCCCAGGTGCTCAAAGAGAAAAAGATCCACCAGATCCAAACCATCTTCAACCTGCTGGACTCGAAAGACACCGGCACCATCAACTTCGCTCAGTTCCGAGCAGGCCTGCGGGCCCTGGAGCTCGAGATGAAGGAGACGGATAGCAAGAGACTGTTTGAGACGCTCGACGACGGCCATGGCGTCGAGGTGGAGGAGTTCACAGAGGTGAGAGGGAGGAGCGAGAGGAGGGAGGCGTGTGTACCCTGACAGGGGTCCCTCCAGCTCGTCAAGAAGGCCATGAGCATGCAGCCTAGGTCGAAGAGCTACTTCCAGAACTACTGGAACATATTCGACTTCTTCGCCCTCCTCGCGCAGTGGGCGGCGGTGATCACCCGGTTCCGCATGATGGCGGTCACGATCAGAGGGTACGACCCCTCGGTGGAGGTCCTGCTAGTCGGCAAGATCTTTGTCCTCCTCAAGCTGGTCAAGCTGCTGTGCTGGAAGGAGAGCCTCTTCGATTGGCTCATGGTGCTGCCGCACACAGCGCAGTCGATGCGGTACGTCATCTTCCTCATCTCAGTCATCGTCCTCGTCTACTCCGAGCTCGCCATGAACTTGTTCGGGATTGACGGGAGTCTGAATGCTAAGTGCGTGGTCTCCCCCGACAATGTCATTGCGATGGAGTACGATGAGCTGCATTGGAACAAGAGCAGCACCTTCGGAGAGCTTGAGGTGATCTTGTCTTGCATCACTGACTGATCAGTGATGCCCTTCTCTCCTCTCTTTCCTGGTCCTCAGGTGCCGTTGAGAGTCTGCAGTACTGGAGACAGCGTTTTCGGCAAGTCAAACAACTGCGAACGTCCAGGTTTCGTCTGCTCGTGCAAACCGCCGGCGTCCAATCTCTCCGACAGGGAATATCTCATTGACCACCCAGGTGAGCATTTCGCTGAAGATTCTCATGAAGCTTTTTGAATTTTCTCGAACAGGTTGCATGAGAAGTGAAGTCGGGTATATGGGAAGGATCAATGACGGCAGCCCAAGCCTGCCGAAATACGGATATCTCGGGTTTTCAAACATCGGCACGGCATCGTTGACAACCTTCACGGTAACTGACACTTGATCGATTTGAAGATTGGTAGTGTGACGAGGATGATGTTGATGATGATGTTTGTTGAGATAATGATGATGAACACGATTATGACAATGTTCATGAACAAGATCATAGTCATGATTGCAATGACAATTGTGATAATGATGACGACGACCACACGACAATTATTCACATGACAGTGATTCGAATCGTTGTTGTTGTCTTGTGTGTTGTCGTAGAGGATTGTAGATTGTAGATTGAGCCGCCACATGCCGAGACCATGACAGAGAGCCTTTTATAGCTCATGTGCGAGAGCGACTTCTCGGACCTGCTCCGATACATCTCCGACGGCTACGACTCTGTCACCGCCTGGCTTTTCGTCTTCTCCCTCGCCGTCCTCTCCCGCTTCGTACTCTTCGGCCTTCCCAAGGCAGTCGTCACGAGCTCTTGGATCGATATCAAGAGGGAGCGGCAGGAGATAATCAGCAAGAGGCTGCAGGACAAGGAGGATGACAAGTACATCCAGGAGATCAAGGCCAGGGCTCTGAAGGAGGAGGTGGTGGTCGCCTCCGACAGCAGGAAGCAGTACATGAGGGAAGCGATTATGCGGCGGCTGGCCAACAACGATCCGACGCAGCTCACTGCAGAGATTCGCAACGTTTTCAACCTCTTCGACGATGATGGGTCTGGAGAGCTGGAGGCCCAAGAGATTATGGCGGCCTTTCGCAGGCTTGGGTTGGAGATCACCATGGAGGAAGCGCAGGAGATGGTGGACGAAGCAGACGCAGATGGGAACGGTGAGGAGAGGAGGAGGAGGAGGAGGAGGAGGAGAGTGGAGGGAGGGAAGAGGGTGAGAGTGAGAGGAGGAGGAAGGGGAAGGGAAAAGGGCTGAGGATGAGGAAGGAGGAAAAGGGAAAGGGACGAAGAACAAGAGAGGGTGAGATGGAGGTTTTGACATAGTGTACAGGTGTGGTTGACTGCGACGAGGTACGTGAGAGGAGTCGAACAGTGTTGTGAGGAAGAAGAATTCTGATTCTCTTCCCCCGCAGTTTGTGGAGATGGTGAAGAATTATCTCGTCCAGAATGAGAACGGCGAGGTGGAGGAAGAGGAGTCTCAGCATGAGGAGGAGGTGGAACAGGATGACGTGGTGGTCAAGAAGTGTTTGTTTGGCAACATAGAGCTGCGCAGAAAACCTCTTGGGCCCTTTCAGATCCTCCTGTCAAACATGTGAGTTCACATCAATCCAGCGACTCGATTTACTGATCATTTCGGTCCTTTTGTGCTCCTGTTCTTTTTCTGTGCTTTCGATTGCGATTTCTCCCGTCCATTTCTTCCTGTTTGTCATTGTACCTTGTTATGCTTTCCCATCTCGTGACGTTCCCTCTCCCTTCCCATCTCTCCTCCCCTCTCCTCCCCTCTCCTCTCATCTCGTCTCCTCTCCCCTCCTCTCCCCTCCTCTCCTCTCCTCTCCTCTCCTCTCCTCTCCTCTCCTCTCCTCTCCTCACCCTCCCCTCCTGTCTCTATCTCCCCAGACTGTACTTTCCTCGCCAGATCGACGAGTGCGGCGACCCGGTCGACGACAAGATCATACTGGAAGCTGACATGCGTAACATCGACATCAAGTTCGGTCCTGAGATGGGGCAGTGGAGCATCTTTGCGTCCAAGGGAGGAGTATCTATGATGGAACTGGACGAGAAGGGGAAGGAGAAAAGAATTGTGATTCCTGCTGGCTCCATGATCCCAGACGGGATCGGATACTCCAAGAACACTGGCAGGGCAGATCTGGTCGCGTTTGTGGGGAAGTTTGACAAGAAGCATGACGAGCATACAAGGAAGGTTAAGGAGTTGCTGAACAACACACTCATACGAACTCCCTACATGGAGATGTTCGTGGGAGGTTGCATCGTGCTCAACACGGTCTCGATGACATTGGATCACTTCAGCGGAGAAATTGACATGAGCTGCAACGATCGTTACAGATGCCCTCAGGTTTCAAGTTCTCCCTCGCTCCCTCCACATCCACTCCAAGCCTACTACTCGCTGCTCATCTTCTCTCCTCTCCGCTCTCCTCCTCCTCCCCACTCTTTGCTCCTCCTCCTCCTGCCATGTTTTTCAGTGCGACCGTGTTTTCATTTTCATTCAGACTTTGCACTTCTTCCCCTCTTTATTTTCCCAACCTCCTACAACTCGTTGTCTCCTTGCTATGCCTCCCTTCTTTTTCTATTCCTTCAGCCTTATCACCTGACTCCTCCTAATCTCTTGTGTCAGAACATCGTGGTCATGCCAAAGCTCTTGGATCAGATCTTAAGTTTGTCCAACCTTCTCTTCAACCTGATCTTCACCGCTGAGGTATGTCTTGAGTTTCAATGCGCATGTCTTTGTTTCTTGCTCCCTCTCCCTTGCTCACTTGCTCTCTCCTCCTTGCTTCCACTCCCACTCTCCCACACACTGTTTTCTCCCTCCTGCTCCCTCCGACTCTTCTCTTCTCATCAACTCGCGCACAGGCAGTCATCAAGATCCTTGCTCTGGGCTTCACTCGCTACATCACTGACACAACAAACGTGATTGATCTCACCCTCGTTGCCATCAGCGACCTGTCAAACTTCCTGCAGTACGTCTTCAATGGCCTCAACATTAGCATCTTACGAATCATCCGCTTCCTCCGCATCATCCGCCTCGTCAACCGCTTTCGAAGGCTCCGAATCCTCTTTGCTAAGTTGACGGAATCTTTCGTTTCTCTGGGTGACGTTGTCTTCGTTTCCTTCTGGTTCCTGGGAGTAGCAGCCATCGTCGGTATGCAGATCTTCCCATGTCGAGTGAGGCTACGGCCGGAGCAATGTGCAGACGATGTCAAGGACGAGTTCGGACAGTGTCCTCTCTTTCCCACCGATTGTGATCACCACGAGAACTGCCCGATCTTCTATCATTGCTCCTTCGATGTTCGGAAGAACTACAACACCTTCTGGCGGTCCCTCGCAACAACCCTCGTCTTCATCACTGATAGCAACTGGCTGGACATCATGTACGCCGGCATGCGACACTATAAGATACCCATAGGCGGCGTCTTCTTCTTTCTCACCCTGTACTGTCTCTTCTCCTACTTCATCCTCGTCCTCTTCACAGCGATCTTGATCGAGAACTTCGACACGACTGACTACGAGAAGGAGCAGCTGCAGGTGAGCATGTTCCGCGTGAGAGCCATGCAAGCTCTGAAAGAGCAGCAAGCCAAGCTGATCCGAAACAGAGATAAGAGGAGCGAAGGAATTGTTATCAGGGACGAGCATGACAGCGATGACGACGACGAAGGGGAAGAAGGAGGAGGAGGAAAAGTTCAGGGAAGGGCCGGAGAAGACATCCTGGACATAGTCCGACATCTTGAAAAAGACGACAAGAACCAAGACAGAGATCTCCCAGCGGTCAAGATCTTTGGCTGCCTCCAACCTCCCGCAAACAATAATATCCGCCAAGTCGCTCGATCCATCAGGACCAACAAGTGGTTCGACGTGCTGATCCTCTGCACTATCATCCTCTCTTGCATCATGCTCGCTCTCGACTCGCCCATAGAAGAGAACATGGTGATCAAACCGCAGAACGTCCTCAAGGTCGAGTACGCTCTCTTCACTATGTTCTCCCTCGAGTTCCTCGTCAAAGTGCTTGACCACGGCTTCTACTGGGAGCATCCGCAGGCGTATCTGCGCAGCACCTGGAACATCCTCGACTTCACCATCCTCCTCTGCTCGATTCTTGACTTCATGGGGTTTGCGAACCTCGCGGTCGTCAGGGTGCTCAGGGTCGTTCGTCCCCTCCGCTTCTTTAACAAGTTTGCTTCATTGCAGACTCTGATCAACTCGCTGGTGATGTCAAGGAAAGAGATTCTCAACGTGTTCTTGGTATGGGCAATCACCTTTATCATCTTCGCGCTTGTTGGGACCATGCTGTTCGCGGGGAACCTTTACAAGTGCAATGATGACGCAGCAGGTGAGCAAGGGGTTGTGGTTGTTCAAACGAGTTGTGTGTGTTTGATATGAACCGATCGATAAGCATGTGATTGTCTTGTTGTTTATGATATTCCTCAATCCTCAATCCTCTTCCTCCTCCCTCCTCCATCTTTCTCCTCTTCCTTTCCCTCTCTGCCCTCTCCTCACATGGTGTGCAGGAACAAGGCCCGTCTATCACTCCATCGACTGCACCAGCGCCGCCCCTCCCACCATCGCATGGTACAGAGGAGAGCTTCAAACCAGCATGTGCGACGAGCAGACCAACAAGCTCCTCGCTCCTCCCATCACCAACAGAATCCAGTGCAGCGGCTCTTTCCTCTCCTCCTATGCACGAGGGTCCCTGCACAAGAGCTTCGTCTTCGACGGCGACAGGACTGAGATCCTCCTCCCTCGTGTGTGGGAGAACCCAGCTTCCTCCTCCTCCTTCGATCACTTCGGGCTGGCGATTCTTTCCCTGTTTGAGCTGATCTCCCTGGAGAACTGGTCGGAGATCGCCTTCAGTGCAGTTGACATCGTAGGAGTCGGTTATCAGCCTCGACACAAGTGAGTTACGTTGAAGAGCTTGCTGAGCGTGCAAGCCGTGATGGTGATGGTGATGGTGATGACTGGGGAGGAACGAAACGGTGCTGGTGATGACAATGACGACGACGATAAAGATGATGATGATGATGATGATGATGATGATGATGATGATGATGACGACGACGACGACGACGACGACGACGACGACGACGATTATGACGATGACGATGACGATGATGATGACGATGACGATGACGATGACGATGATGATGATGTATGCTGTGTATATGGACAACGATGCCGACATCATAGATGCATGGAAGCGAGATGGGCATCCACACTGAAACTGTTTGTGCACACAGTGAGTCTCCGATTTACTTCTTCTACTTCGGGCTGTTCATCCTGATCATGGTGTACTTCATCCTCCAGCTCCTCGTCGCCATCTTCATAGACAGCGTCAGGATGAGGAGCGGGATGATCATGTACTCGGAGCTCCAGAGAAACTTCATGAGGTTCGAGAACAAGATCGACAACTTGACAAAGGTGAAGGAGATCCCAATGCCGACGAAGAGATGGCACAGACGCCTGTTTGTCTTCGTCGAAAGCCTGCAGTTCCAGTACTTCATCATGTTCGTTATCTTTCTCAACGTGGGTTTCATGGCGTCCGAGGGATATGCCGTGCAGAGCTCTTGGACGTCTACTTTATCCTCCATCGACAACGTCTTTATCGTCATCTACTCCATCGAGATCGCCTTGAAGTGTGTCGCCTACGGCTTTGCCTTCTTCAGCAGCTCCTGGAACCTTTTCGATCTTTTCATCGTACTCATCAGCATTGCTGAACAGACTCTGTCGCGATCCGTCGGCATCCGAGCCCTCCGTCTCCTCCGCCTCGTCCGCGTCTTCCGAACGGTCAAGATCATTCGGAGGGTTCCTAAACTTTACCTCCTCTTTCAAGCCATCTCTGCCAGCCTGCCAGGACTTTTCGCTACCTTCCTTGTTGTCTCCATCTTTCTCTTCATCTTTGTCTGCGTTGGGGTTCAGTTCTTCGCAGAAGTCAAGTTTGGCGTCAGTCTGGACAGCTATCGCAATTTCAAGAACACCTGGACTGCGCTGACAGCTCTCCTACAAGTTATCACAAACTCTGGTTTCCGCGGTGTTCTACAGGATCTCATGATAGAGGCGCCTTATTGCACTAGGTGTAAGAATTGTGTTCAAGACAGTTTTGGGAGATGGCAGGATTACTCGGATTGTGGGAATGCAATCTTTGGTTCTATTTTTCTCAGCATCTACTTCATCTTCATGAAATATGTTCTCCTCAACTTGTTCATCAGCATGTTGGTCGAAAGCTTCTTTAACTTTCACGTGGAGATGAAGTTTGTATTGAACAGCGAGCACATAGAGTCTTTCAGGGTAAGTCTGCATGGGAAATCTAACGATTGCTCTCTATCTCCTACTTCCCTTCATGTCACCCTCCCTCTCCTTCCATCCTTTCTCTTGTTTCTGCCTCTTCTACCCCCTGCCTGCCTGCCTGCTCGTAGTCTGCCTATCAGTCTCTGTCTGTCTGTCTGTCTGTCTGCCTGCCTGCCTGCCTGCCTGCCTGCCTGCCTGCCTGCCTGCCTGCCTGCCTGCCTGCCTGCCTGTCTGTCTGTCTGTCTGTCTGTCTGTCTGTCTGTCTGTCTGTCTGTCTGTCTGTCTGTCTCTCGCTATCTCTCGCTGTCTCTTGCCTGCTCCTCCTCCTCAGTCTCGTTCCTTCAGTCGGCTTGGAATTCCCTCGACGCCAGGCAAGACGGGACGCTGAGCATCACGAAGCTGCGCAACCTTGTGGAGATCTTACATCGGATGAACAACCCGCTCGGCTCAAGCTTGTTCTGCGACGAGTTCAAGATGCGGGTAGCAAGGATCGAGCTTATGGAGGACGGTCTGCCAGGGCGGGAAATGTCTTTCCGCAAGACCCTCCGCGTCCTGTCCCTGCATGTGACGGGGCCCCAGGCTCTGCCTTACAGGGAGAAGCTGATCCAGGAGGAGAAGATCGCAAGGCTGACGCAGGTGAGCAAGGATGAGGAATCTGTGCTGAGGAGAGATGAAGGAGATGGTGAAGGAGATAGGAGTGTAGAGGAGGGAGAGAGCATCTGTTCAAGGAGTAGACTGCTTCAGACGATGTGTATACGTGTTTTAAAGTTGCTCACTGTGCTTTCTTAGATGGCGATTGTTAGTGCCCTGACGACTTCGTACGGGCAAAGAAAACTGGCGCATTCGCTTTCATCGGACCGAGACGCGTCGCTGAGCAAACTTGTGAGTGATGTTAGCAGACAAACATCAAGTTTTCATGTTTCTTGTCAAACATTTTCTGCTGATGTGGATATCCGTGTTTCTTCTCAAACATTTTCTGCTGATGTTGATATCCTCTATTATGTTGACATCGCTTCCCATTCGCATCTTCTGACTACTTTGGACATGTGCACTTATCTACTTGCTCCACTTGCACAGAGTCAAATCAAGAGCATCAGCTCTCACAAGCAACGCCTCGGGGCATCTTTGAACTTCACTGCAAATGGAATGAGGTCACTTTACAAAAAGATCTTTCACTTCCTTCTCCTGTCCCTGACTCTGCCGCTACAACTGCTCCTGCTCCTGCTCCTGCTCCTGCTCCTGCTCCTGCTCCTGCGCCTGCTCCTGCTCCTGCTCCTGCGCCTGCTCCTGCTCCTGCTCCTGCGCCTGCTCCTGCGCCTGCTTCTACCACACTTGCTTGCCATCAATACTTCCAGCTCTCCTTCCATGCTGCAACCTTCTTCCCTCCCTCCCTGTCTGCTCTCCCTCCTCACTTCCTCTTGTAGGAAGAAGATTCGTCTTGACATGACATCGGAAATGCTGATCAGCTACGATGAGAACGATGCAGCTGAATTCGAAGTTTGTTCTGATTGCAAACATCTGCTGGTTGCTCACAAGCACGATTGTGGCAGATTCCCTTCCCCGACATCATCGACGTGATAGACAAGAAGCTGCTAGTCGGCAGTCCTGTTGTGCTGGTAAGAGCAACAACAGACATTTTCACAACAACACAAGAACAGGATCCGGTGATTTTGTGTGACTGACGCATCTTGTCAGTGCTTAAGGAGCGGAGATGATCTGATCCTAGAAATCGATTCTGAATGTCGACATCAGGTCCATCTGATGTCTAGGGAGCTCTTCCGCGAGGTTTACTTGTTTGCAAACAGTTCATCGAAGTTGTGCGAACTTTCGTCTCTGCGTTCCGGGCGGCACAGGTGCGAGGTTCTTGTGATGAGATAGCCTGCTGACATGTCACAACAGGAGGAGAGCCAAGACAACGAGGGCAGGATGACCGGTGAAATTTGCAATCACTGCTGTGATGTGATGTGATGTGATGTGATGTGATGTGATGTGATGTGATGTGACGTTATTCAATATGGTATATGAGCTTATTTCATGTTATATCATGATATGATATCATGTATAATGATATGATCTGATGACATCTGCTCATAGGGGCGAACATTTCAGACATGATGGTCTTCAGGTGACCCTCACCTACTTTTATCTCTCTATCTTGTCCCTCTTCTGTCCCTCTCGCTTCCCCTTGCTCCTTTCACACTGCTCTCTCAAGACCCTCCTCCACATGCTCCTTGCTCCTCTCCTCTCCTCTCCTCTCCTCTCCCATCCTCCCCTCCCCTCCCCTCTCCTCTCCTCTCCTCCCCTCAATATCCCTCCTGCATTCTCATCGACACTCACGTCAGATATCTCGGAGGACAAGCTGTAAAGGACATGGAGCGACTTGTCTATAGCGTTCGATCTAAGATCAAGAAAGAGTGAAGAGATCAGATGTCTGACGTTTCGAGCAATGTATGTACATAAAGTCCAGGATCGTACAATGTGAAGTTAAACTCTACAATTCCTTCTCCTCGAAGAGTATGATTTCCGAATCGCTCAACGAGAACAGGAAAGATCCGACGTTCTGCAAGGACAATCAGGCATAATCCTTGAGCGATTCGCAAGCAACCTTTACATCCAGCACTGGAGATGAGTGTGGCTGAAGTCAACAAGTCAGATGATCGATCCTTTCAGACATCCAAAATTACAGGAAGCTTGTCCTTCACGCTTCCTTCTTTCGTCTCCCAGATCCACAAAGACTATTGCATGTCATATGTTGCTATTGGTTGACAACCGCTCGACTGACCTTGGACGTCTCATCTCCTGACGCAACACTGAAACCATCACTTCCTGCGAGCATCACGCATGTCAACAAAGAAGCTCGCAACGAGGTGGTGAAGAAAAGTTTGATCCTTGCCATCAGAACTTGTCTTGATGAAAGACGATCTTGACAGGAACTGAGAGCCTGCAAACATGCATTGACGTCTCAACCACCACAAGAAATTCTTCATACCTGCATGCCCTACCAGACGGAGAGTCTCTTCAGGCTGGATCCCTCCCGATTCCTCCTACGGCGCCGACATCATGTCGACATCGCACGTGGACAAAGGAAGCTGTTACATTCAGACGAAACGTGACGTGGCATGGTTTTGAGCCAGCAGACTCTGAGTTACGGAAGGAGGCGAGACACATTTTCAAACTGCAGACAAGCTCCTGTCAAACAACAAGACGTGCTGGGACCTTCTGTCCACTGACTTCACCTGGCGTCGCACGACACCGACGTGCATTGAGTGGCTTCCAGTTGAATCGCTGAACAACTGACTTGCGACTGAGTATCGGAGAGATCCTCCGACATGAATGTCCAACAACAACACCCTCCAGTTGTTCCCCCGATCAAGCTTGTCCTGATGACCGAGGTGAATTTGAGAATTTCTCAACAACAAAGTCCTTCACCCCATCATGCACAGACTGTGAGTGGGTTGCGGGTAAATTCCTGCGATGATTCTGCAAGGTTTTGATGTGATCCTCGTATCAAACAGGTAAACACGATTCTGAAAATTCTTTCAGACTTGTCCCACATCCTTTCTCATAATTTTACCTGCGCTCCTCCACAAAAGAATAAATTGCGATTCTTTTGCCATCATGTCAGCGCTTAGTAGTGTGCAAATTTAAGTAGGCCGATCACCTTTGGGTGCCAACAACAACTCCATAACGCATCTGATACAGCATAAGAGTGCACGAGCGTGTTGTTCTCGATGTTGGTTATGCGAACAGTCTTTCATGCAAGAAAAAAAAGGTGAGCCGATTGCAAGGAGGAGAGGCAGACTGACCTTGTCAACGCTGCATGTGAGGACTTGCGTTCCCATGTGTGGCTCTACCTGTACAGGTTGTTCACACTTTAGCAAACTCTTCTCATACCAAGACAAACTTTGCAATCACGGATGTGCTTTGTGTGTAGCTTGCCCATAAACTGATGAAATCAATCAGGGTCTGCGGAAGTTCGAAACACGACGGATCCTCATCGAAGACTACCCACAAAAAGTAAAATTCAGCATGTGACTCATACCTGATGGGATTTGGAAACAATGTTGATCTTGCAAAGACTGTATTCCTCGTTGCCCATGAACGCTTGAGGCAGAGAACAAGAAACCAAGATGCAAGACTGGGCCTGCGAGTACATGCTCAAGGTGACATTCTTTTGTTTTCAAAAGAGATCTCGATCTCCGTGGGTTGTCAACATGTCAAACATCATATACCTCAGAGAAATCCATCACCCTTGCCCCCCCGAAGATTCCTCGTACAGTCCATACTCTGCGCCAATGGCCGATCTCAATTTGCAAGTCGGTGGTTGGCTTTGGGTCTGGCATCAACTTCAGCAGCCAGGAGAAATCAATCCATCCAACCAACCGTGGAGCCTTCGCTTCAGTCTGGAGATCTCTTGCAGCAACTCGTCTCTGGCATGCCCCCATGTCAAGACTAACAACATCTAGTCAACAATCTTCACACCTCGACACCGCGAGCTTCATCAACTCGTCTTGCAGTCTTTTTTGCCTGTCAGGTTGCTTTCACACTCTAAAATTGAACTATCACGAATTGCCTCTCTTGAGCTTGAACCCTGAGCTTCCTCTCCTGGCTCAACTCCTGCAGTGCCCTGAAGAACGAATCATCCACATGGTTCTACTTCGATCTCTTCCCGTCCTCACCTATCTTTTTCTGCCGTGTCCACTGCAACCAAGTTGCAAGCATATACAGTCCTGATGTCTCGACGCTTTGCTGCATGGTTACAAGTGGGACAATGCTTCCTCTCCGACAGCCATTTCTGGATACAGCTCGCTCCGAACAGATGGCCGCATCCCAAGCACACAACTCGATGTTCTCCCGTGTTTGTCCACTGCTCGAAACAAATCATGCAGGTGTCGTTCCCTTCAGACTCCTCTCCCTCCTCCCTCTTTCGTTTCAGGTTGCTGTACGTTGAAGTCTCTGGAGCACTCGACGATGCTGAGGTCTGTTGCTGCTTAGCAGCTTGGTCGGCTGGATCGTCGATGATGGAAACATCATCAATCGGTTCAGTTGGAACATGGGATGGAATGTCAAAGATTTGAGCTTCCAGCTCGTTTCGAAGCGTTAAATCAACAACGGTTTCCATGGCTGCTCAAGTATCAATCGTCATCGATTACATTGAGATGTCGGGATGTGATCGCAAAGGCTGCCATCAGCCGTAACTCCGACAGCATCTGAAAACAATCGGTAGAAAGTCAGCCTGAAGCTTGATCCATGCTGAATGGAGCACAAGTTACAAGGCATCAGACTGGGCAACTGTACAAGAGTTGAGAGCAATCAGAGGCTACAAGAAATGAAATGATGTCATTTTGCGTATCATCGACAATATGAGTCAAAGGATGGAATATGAAGACAGAAGAAAGTAACTATGTGATGAGTAGAAGAGGCCAATAGAACGACTTCGTGCAGAGAAAGCAAAAGGAACAAGATGACGGTTGTGATGTGGTGAAGGAGGATGGCAGCAGCAGCAGCAGCAAGAAGAAAGCTGGTAGCAGCAGCGGGAGGACTAGCTGGAGGGGGTGGAGCACAGGAGGAGGAGGAGGAATTCGAGTTGCGAGTGGCGCCATGGCGGGTCATGGAGCCCGAATCTTTGAAAACAATACAGGTAGGGGTGGGGTACGTGCAGAAAATACAAGCAGGGGTACTTTATTCGTATAGTAGAGATGAGTGAACTGTGAAAAGATGGGGTGGGGTAGGGTTTCTAGGCAGGGTAGGGTGTAGAGGCTACAAGATAACCAGCTAGCTAAAATGGTGGGAAGACGAAGTATGCGAGAAGAAGAGCATGTTGAAAGTCCCTCTCCTTCGATCTTGTTCCCTTCCTTGTGCAGATTCCATCTTCTTTCTCCCTACAACGATCTTCTCCTGCAGGTACATAGACAAAAGTCAAACAAACACCAGGAGGAAACAACATCGCCTACCAACTGCACAAGAGCCCGCTCTATCGCCATGAGAAGTGGTGATTCTAGCGCAAGTTCCAGCGATCTTGCAATGGCGGGAACCTTCAGGTTTGCGTCATCAGAGGATTTGTTGCAAGATAAAGGTCTATCTTGATACCTGCAGACTTCCCGGGAGGAGGGAGTGAAGAAAAAGGAAAGGTAGGGTCTCCAGTTCGCCCAAGGCCGTGCTATACACAGTGGCAGCTGCTCCAACCTCTCCTCCTCTTGCCCCGACTTCGACTCTTCCTCCTTCGACCAGGACGTATCTTGCCCGTCCTCGAGAGGTTCTCACGCCTGTTACGGGGACAGGCTGGCGACAGGAATCACGCACAAGAACTATCCTCGCAAAGAGTCACCTGGTATCGACCACCTGCCTCCAAGACGAAGATCGAGTCTCCCACGGAGATGTCAGAGGCTCTGGCGGTCTTGTGGGATTCGATCCCTTCATACCCGCCGGGGCCCTCCCGATGAACCTGCAACGTTGTCGGTCAGATGGGTGGTTACTTTTCACCAGGAGATCTGACCGGGACGAAATGGTTGTTTGAGATCGTCAAGCTTCCTCCTCGCCATTGCAGCTCAACAAGCGGCATGGCTTCCTTGTGCGCCATGACGTAATATACAGGCCGCCATGCCACTTTTCCAGATGCATCTGGCGCTCTGACCAGGTCACCAACGTTGAGATCCTTGATGGCAACTTGCTCCTCCCTCAGTCCTCCATGCTCTTCACTTCGTCGGACCGCGACTGCATCGTCCGCCAAACAACCACCTCCATTGTCATCCACTTCTTGGGCATTGAGCAGCTCAGTCCGTGCCATTCGACAGATTCCACACATCCTCTGCACTTCAGGCTCCTTGTAATAGTCGCCAGTCGGGGAGGAACAAACCTGAGGTAGGTGTGGTGTGAGATAAAAGTCAGAAGAAAACAAAGTGCATCCTGACCGATGTTGCTCCTTCACTTGCGTACATCCTTGGCCCACACTTGTCGTAGAAATCACAAGTCTCCGTTAATCCCTTGATCATCTGGTAGCAATGAGCAAGGTTCCCAGGGTTGTCATTCTCGAATTTCCTGCACGAGTTGCTTATCAGCGCTTGTTCACACAACACAACAAGATCTTCAGCAGAACCTTCCAAACTTTTCATTGCAAGGCCAGATCTCAACATCATCAGGACCACAAAGTGTATCGTCGGAAGGACCTGTAACCACCTGTACCACACAGAAAGGTTGTTCAGTGTCATCGAAAAGTGAGGATCAGTCGATACCCCTCCTGATGATGGCGTCGAGAACGTAGTAGATGCATGCATGTATCCACATCCATCCCACTGGGGAAAGATCGCGTTTGCTTGCTCCACAAGGCTAGGGCCATGTTACTTCCATCAGGGACTGCTGTTCAGCTCACCTAGAAATCGCACAGTTTCTTGCGGCGCCCTTCCCAGAGCTCTCTAGCGATTGCTGTATCACTTTAGAATACTCGAAGTTGCGTCGTTTCATCCCAGTCTCTGCCTTCTTGACAACATCGGCTGGTAAGTAGAAGTATTGCACGTCACCCTGCGAGAAAACCTATCAGACGTCATTCGTCTGCGTCTAACGACGACTACCTCGGAATCCAGGACGGAATGTTGTGCATAAAAATTTCCATTGTGCAACACAATCGCAACCAGGAAGATCGAAAAGCCCGACAGAAGGGAGAAGGCGATCGCAGATGTCCTCATTCTGATTGCCAGGAGGATCGAAGGGAGCGGGGAGAGGAGATGGACTGAGGTGGAAGAAAGATGGAGAATGGAGGGAAAGTCAGGGAGAGGACGGAAAGAGGAGGGAGGAGGGAGGAGGGAGGAGGGAGGAGGGAGGAGGGAGGAGGGAGGAGGGAGGAGGGAGGAGGGAGGGTTGCAGGTCTTAAGCGCACTGCTCCTGCACTATCTCCATTGCCATACTCGAAGGGTCGAACAATAACGGTTCGTAACCATCAGTCACCATTTCAACGTCAGAGTGTAACCGTCATATTTGCGGTTACAATCCGTTGAAAAATTTCAGAGTCCGGCCATGGCAAACTTGAGCGCGTTAAGCCTGTTGGCGATGGCGAGGACAAGCCGACGATGGTGGCCAAGCGGGCGAGTTTCTTCCATCTCATCCCCTGGGGGAAGCGAAGATGAAGCTTCTGTGAGATCCCCCCACACCTCTTCTGATATCTCAACGGATCTGCCGGGTGAAATCAAGACTGGTCCTTCGTGGGCTTCGGAGCTTGAGGAGGAGGGGGAGGGGCAATGCAACACTTCTGACAGGGATAGCCAGCATGGAATTGGCATTTTGTTCAGCTCTAGAGTGCCTCTGCATGATCGAGATAGAATATTCTCGATGGCCATGGAGTCTTTGACAGGAGAACAGAAAGCACTGTTGCTGAACGAAGTTTCGAGGATCTCGTCTGGTGAGCTTCTGAACGCCAACAAAGATCTCGCGAGCTTTCTGGCTTCAGGAGCATCGGATATCGATCTGAGTGGGTGCTCGTTGCTTCGGCCAGAGGTCTGCAAGGACATGTTCACCTCGGTTGGTTCGATGCAGTTGATTTCAATGAACATCTCAGATTGCCATCCGTACATGTCAGGGCTGATGTTGTCTGAGGTTTGGGATCATGTTCCTCGACTCGAGAAGCTCGAGTTTCGTGCTACTTCCCTCTTGCTCAATTTCAATCGAGCCATTAAGGACTTGGCTGTGAAATGTGAGAGAATCACTCACATAGACCTTTCCCTCTCAGTCAACCTGTCTGACGACGCTGTCTCGACGTTGCTAGCATCGTGCAGAGAGCTGAGGGTGCTGAAAGTAGCCAATTGTCCTCGCATAACAGACGACGCCTTCAGAGTGCAGCCGATTTCATCGAGTCTTGCAGAGCTGGAGATGTGGGGTAATCGCGCCATTACAGGTCAGGGCTTTTTCTTCGTTGAGTCTGTCCTGATGCAAGTAACCATGCAGATGTTGCACTTCAGAGGATTGGATGCAACGAGGACATTCGTTTGAGGCGTCTACTACTGACAGGAACGAGCACTACATCGAGGGGGCTTCAGAGTTTGAACCTGGATGAAGTGCGAACGCTCGAGTTGGGAGAGTGCGAGCTGTTCGTTGAAGACATTCGATTCATTCTCTTGTCTGCACGAAATCTGGAAAGGCTGGATCTGAGTTGGTGTGACAATGTGGAGGATGAAATGTTGGGTAGGATTGCAGGCCATGCACAGTGCTTGACGCATCTAGACATGCGAAAATGCAGTGAGATTACAGACGTCTCGATGGAGGTATTACAGTCTTCCCAAAAGGATATCAGTCATGCTAAAGTTCTTGTGTAGCAACTTTGCTCGACTCGCTCCCAGCTGGTACATCTTGGCCTTGCCCGGTGTGACTCGCTAGGAGACTCTTCGGTGCGGTCGATATGCAACCACTGCAAGTGAGTGAAGGTATGGTTCAAACTCCAGCTAAAAGCATGTGCCAGGACTCTACAATCGCTCGACCTGAGCTGGCTGAACGAAGTCACTGCTGCGGGGATAGAGGAAGTTGTGTGCAAGCTATCGTGCTTAACATCCTTGAAGCTGGAAGGATGCAAACCTCTTTGCGACAGTCACTTGGAGGTTCTGATTTCAATCTAGTCATCACTTGACTGACGTGTTCACTTTTTTTAAGATGGCGTCCAGAAACCTCAAAGTCCTGCGGGAGTTTCACATGGGGTGGTGCAACTCACCAACGGACGACATGATTGATGAGCTGGTGACCAAGCTTCCAAGCGTGATAGTGTGGGATTACTACGGAAGAGAGCACGTGGGAGACCTTGCTAAGAAGAGAACAAAGCCATGAAACGAAAAGATTTTACCCCACCGGAAACTGTTTATGGCATACCAGGAAAGCCGAAACCTGTTCTCTCGCTGCCCTTATGCCATCTCAAACGTGGCCATCACGTCTGAGATTCCTCCCAGATTCAAAACGTTCTTGTAGCCATTTTCTTCAAGAATTCGCTTGGCCACTGCGGACCTCGCCCCCGACCTGCAGTGTACTACGATTGCCTTCTGGAAGTCGTTCTGGGTAAGCTTGTGTACCTGCGCATCAGCGTTAGATCACGACAAGGAGGAGAAGGATATTCCATAGGCATACTTCGTTGATACGTGCTCCCAGCACTTCGTGGGGAATGTTCACTGCGATTTTGGCATGGCCAGTATAGAATTCATCAATCCTCCTCACGTCAAGAAGGATGCCTCCCCCATCGATCGCTTTTTTCGCTTCCTCCTGCGAGAAATCTTTGCTGGCTCCGTCTTTCTGGCCTCCCAACCAGGAGAAAAACGAGCGACCAGCGGATGGGAGCGCAGGAGCAGACGGCAGGGCATGAAGGGGGTTCTTCGTAACGGCAAAGGAGGGGGAGAGGGCAGCGAACCCGGGTGAGAGGTTCAAGTTCGACCTCCAGCTAGCAAGGGAGTATGTCCTTGACTGCAAGCTGCTGAGCATGAAGGATCTAAGACCTCGAATGCTCATCGCGCTCATCGCACGACCCGTCGCTCCTACTGCCATAGTTGCCTGCCTCTGCATTGCAAGCTACGATCAGGAGGCATAGGTGGGGTGGGGGTTGACGTGATCTGTACCCCCTCCTACCACTCCCAATGCAAGCGGTGAATATCGTGTCAAGAGGGGGTAGGGTACTCTCATGGGGCGCTTTTGACCAGGAGGGGTACATACCCCTACCATGGCAAACATGGGGTACTTGTAGCAGAAAGGTGGGGATGTGCACTTCACTCATGTATTGTAAGGGCCCGCCCCGGTACTGAAGGTGTACAGAAATGCAGACAAGAGTACCTACTGCGCTGCAAGACTTCAACATGCCAGGGGATGGAGCTTGCCGAACAGACTTTGAGGTGAGTAGAGTAGAGCAGAGATGGGAGGAGGGGGAGGAGAGGAGAGAAGGGGGAGGAGAGAAGAGAAGGGGGGAGAGGAGGAGAGGGGAGGGGAGAGGAGAGGAGGGGAGAGGAGAGGAGAGGAGAGGAGAGGAGGGGAGGGGAGGGGAGGGGAGAGGAGAGGAGAGGAGAGGAGAGGAGAGGAGGGGAGAGGAGGGGAGAGGAGAGAACTAGTGTCTCTAAGAATATCTGTTTTAAAAAGAAGCGACTAACCTACAACGATTTTCTTCCCATGTTTCAGTGAGTTCTCTGACACATGCTGTGTCTCCCAATTGTGATTCCAATCATATGCTTGCTGAGCCCGGACGTGCCTTCCCATGCCGGCGTTAAAACCTGGCGCTGCAGGGACGATGTGGTCGGCAAACAGATGCGTTGCAACTTGATTCGTGATCCCCTCCCTCTTGTCTTTGTCCTCGCGCACATGGATGATTCCATCAGGATACCTGAAACAACTGTCAAGAGAGAAGATCGTGGGTGCAGGGAGGGGCTAAGGTGTGAAGGGCAATGGAGGTACCGAGCAGAGAAAACAAAGCAAGGAGAGGAAGGCAAGAGGGAGGGGGGCGGCGGGGGGAAGCGAGGAGAAGGGGAGGGGGGGGGATGCCATACCTTGCATTCTGATATTTGTTGCGCGGCATGAGATGACCGTGAGGGTCGTCATGGTGAGCACGAATATCCCCCTTTTTGTTCAGAGAGACTTCCGAACTGAAGCTTCCCTCCCATGGGAAAAGCCAGTCGAAGAGTCCACCCCCGCCATTGAGAGCGCTGCTGATGCCTTGTGTAGCATTCATCTGGTGGAGCAAGGCGTCACGAAGAGGCTTGCAGTGATGCGAAGGGTTACCGGAGGAGGAGGAGGAGGAGCTGCGATATACCTCCATTCACAGCCTAAGCCGTCGCAGACCCTGATCCGCTTCGCAGCCTGGCTCTCTTTCGGCTTCGGGGTATCCTGGTCTTGGCCTTCTGATTTCTCGTCCTTCTCATCCTTGCTATCTTTTTCCTTAGCCTCATTCTTCTCCTGCTGAGCATTATCTTCTTGATTAGTTTCCTCCTTCTCATCTTTCGCTTCTTGATTGGTCTCCTCCTCATGTTTCTCTTCCTCTTCTTTCGTCACGTCCTTTGCATCATCCTTGTCTCCATTGCCCTCTTCCTTCTCCGTAGCCTCGGACTCCTCACTTTGCTTCTCCTCCTTGCCCGCCTGCTCTTCATCCTCTTCCTTGGGCTGTTCTGCTTCGTTGTTCGCATCGCCGCTCTCCGAACTCTCCCCTGAGTTGTTTTCCTCAGGAGTTTGCTGCTGATAATCAAGTCAAATGGATCCATATCAAGTTTACACTGGGTCAGACCTCACTGCCTTCATTCTGACTTGTCGGGCTGCTCCCTTGGTCACCTTCTTGGCTCCCTTCCTGCACGCAAAGTAGGCCAGTGAGCGAAAACTGACACAACGTGCATGGTTAGGGAACCTGAGACGAGCTACCATCTGCTTCGTTCTGCAACACCTTCAAAGCATCGTGAGCCTACTCATTACGTGCCGATATGGGAAGGACGATACCTGCTGTCTCAGGCGTTTCACCTGCCTCTTAAGTTTTGCGACCATCGCCTTCTCTTTCAACTTGCGGATTTGTCTCCTCAACTTTGCAACTTCCCGCAATTCGGCCCTGTGCGCAGAAGAGTCTGCTTTGACAAGAGAGACCTGCGCTTGTTGGGCAGTTTTGAGTTGATCCTTATGAAGAGCATTGTCCTTCTCAACTTTTTGAGCCATTTCCCTGATTTTCTCAATCTCCTGATTGAGGTGCTTTTTGACAACTTTTCTCGAGTTGCGATGCCTGTTGTGAGTCTGGGTTGGACTGGAATCTCCAAAAATCGAATTGATCTCGTTCTTAAGATGTCGCTCCGTCGATCGAAACAAATCCGATCGCACCGAGTCACCGTCCCGCGACGGCATTTCAAGTGCATTCAAAGGCGATGCAGCATCAGGCATTTTCACGGAGTACTGTGGAGCTGCAAAGTCCGGTGCTGAGGTCTGCACCTGATTCTGATTCTGCGATCTGATAGAACCAGCAGCTCTGCTCACCTTTCACAAAAGAGTCAACCCCGCCGGATTCAGCCACACATCACATCGCTACCTGATACAAGTCTGAAGTCTTGGAAGCCAGTCGAAGGTTGCTTCGAGGCTGTTGGCGATAGAGAGCATGATCGACAGCATTCTGAACAAGTTGCTTGAGAGTAACACCCTTCGGGACCTTCAACCGCGGTGCCTTCGCTTCTCTCTCAACAGCGTCCAATCGATTCTTCTTCTCCTCAGCGATCTCCTGCGGGGAAAGATCTCTTGAGGGCTGCAGATGCAAAAGACATTCAGATGAAAATAATGATAGATTCAAGCCAATGCAAAGCACCTCTCTTGATCGCACATAGTCAGAGTCTTCAAGGTCTTTCCTGGCTTGCTTGATAAACGCTGGAAGGGATGAAACTGCTGTGCTTGTTCCGCCAGTCTCATCAACTTCGTGCCTGTATTCCCTTGGGACTGCGAGCAAGTGACCCTGGATTCCACGTTCGCGCCAGATTTTGCGCTCTGCGGCAAAAGGATCCACGCTATCATCTGAATTGGACGCCTTCAGGTTGCTGACTCTAGACGTCTCGTGCCAGTCGTGGCTCCTAACGTCCTTAGTTCTCGCAACAAGGGGGTTATTTGATGACGCTTTGGGGATCTTCTTTGCCTCCGAATCGATCTGTTCACCCTGAAACGCCTTCTTCTCACTGGCATCTACCTTTGCCGCCATCTTTTGATATTCATCAATTCCAGAATCGAAGATATCGCTGTAAGACTTGAGGAGATTGTTAGCTCCTTGGTCAGCTGCTGATTCAAGCTTCGAGTCACGGTGAGACAGTCTTTGAACCATGTCCTTTGCAGCCCTGATCTCATTCACAAAACTCCGGTGCTGCTTGATGTGGGTCGGAGAAAAGGAATCTCCAGAAGGTGGCTGCGAGGGCGGCGTTGCCTTAGCATGATTCTTTCGGTCATTGTCCGGTGGGTTGGAAGTTTGAACTGCTGCCTGAGATTTTTCACGAAACATTCCTTTGTGAGTCGGAATGTTGTATCTCTCGTCTCCGTCCACCCAGCTAGCGTCCATACGCTGTGAAGAACATATGTTCAGTTGCAATCTTGTTTCAGACAAACACAGAGCAATGGTTATGCACAAACGATGAAGAAGCGGAAAACAACACATTCGTATGATGGTTTTCAATACAACATGTCACGAAGAAGCTGAGTGGACAATCGCAAACCAGCTACATCTTACAACACTTCCCATAGTTGTCCACGTACCTCTTCCTGAGCAGTCAGCGCACCCACATGGAGAAGCTCAGCCCTCAATGGCGATCCTCCAGCATTCATCCATGATAGGCGGTACGAGGCCATAACGATCACCATCGCTGCCATCCCACTTGCGACGGCTCCGGTCGCCCATCCCCGCAGTCGCCCCCGCGCCATGGTGCGAAGAGCCAGGATGCTGTAACGGTTTGTAACTATATGATAACTGTTTTCATACAAATGTAACGGTGATATGCTCGCAGAGGGGTAGGGGTATTATGAATACGGGTATTTTGTCTGGGAAAAACGGGGGTAAGAAAGCCTAATTGGGGGTCGAATACAAATCACTGTACGGGTGTGAGGGTGTGGGTGGTACGGGGTGCGAGGGGGTGGTAGCACGTGCACAATGGGGGTTCTTGGCGGCATCAACAGGAAGCACATTTCGCACAACAGGAAGAAGAACTCGAAGAACAAGGTAAGAACACTTGAAACATCCAATATCAACATCAACAATATCGACATTCAATATCAATATCGACATCCAATATCAATATCGACATCCGATATCCAACATCGACATCCAATATCAACATCGACATCCGATATCCAACATCGACATCCAATATCAATATCGACATCCAATATCAACATCAACATCCAACATCCAACATCAAACATCAAATATCAACGTGAAACATCAAGCATCCAAAATATCAATATTCAATATCCAATATCCAATATCAACGTGAAACATCAAACGTGAAACATCCAACATCATTCATCATTCATCCAACATCCAACCTCAACGTCAAACATCCAACATCCAACATCCAACATCCATATCTACTCTACGTTCACCTCCACCTCTATATGTTCTCCACCTATGCACCTTATCTGCGCACAAGTCCAAATGTGTCTCCACACATACTTCTACTTCCACTCGGATAGAAACATAGAGCGAGAGCGACAGGGGAGCTAGACTCTAGAAGAGAGGTAGCTCGAAAGGCAATGAGAGGAAAAGCCACAAAACAAAACGAGAGATGAGATAGGAAGGTAAAAGCCGTCACAGAGAGCCCTGAATGTACTCAGAACAAAGCCAAAAAAGGGATTTGTGACAGCTCCACATATGAAGGATATCGGTGTTCCTGATAATTTGTGAAAGCTAAAGAATCCTTTGCAGTTGAACAAGAAGAACAGAGTCGAGAAACAAACAAAGGCAGTGCAGCTTTCTTCGAAAACAATGTATTCGTGCTTTTGGTCTGTTTGTGCCGTAATTGAATACCGCAAAACAGATCTAAGAAGAAGCAACGTATCATTGACAAGAGGAAGAAAATTCTGATTCCCGATGCGATGGTCAGGAATGAAGAAAAGTACAAGAAGTTTAAGGTCAGGGTTTGCCCTGCATGAATTAGACTTGATTTTTGACTTCAGATGGACGTTGAAGACTCTGAACAAACCGCTGAGAACGCTCAAGATTGAAGCAATTTCACCATTTCGCTTGTAATGTTTCCATTTAGTCAGTTTAACTTATTTGTATCATGAGAGGGCTTACATGCTGTTCATTTCATTGTGTTATCAAAATTCAGTTGTTAAGTTGTGGAGCCTTACCATTTTGGATCATTTCTAAGCTTCCAATCAGCGTGTGCTTGATGTCATCAATTTGTGCCTCAAATGTCAAATGTTGTTTTAACTGCCTCTCAACCTGCATACTTGTCCAATCTCCAAAATTTCAGATAACTATTCAAAAATGTTGTCTATGGACTATTGGATCGTCATACTTTCAATGGAAAATGAAGAAATAGGCATGGCTGGTGTCTCAGGCAACTTGGTGAAAAAATGAACAGATTTACAAGAAATTTCACAGGCTGTCCTATTCATCATTGTTGTCGCACATCTCGTCCGATTCTAACCCCCGGAAGCCAATTCTGAATTCGCAGATACCTGCATCGAATATCAGCGATGCTCGATTTCTCCCGATAGTGAAGACCTGGAGGTGCCCACGGAGACCACAAAAGTTTTGCCTGAGAGGAGGGTCTGAATCATTCAATTGCAGAAAGAAAGTTAAAGAATACCCTTCTGCTGCCTGACCTAATTGATCCTGCGGAATATTTATCTGCTTTCAGTGCCTGAAATGAAGGGGCTATGTCTGGATTGCCCTCCTCCTCGACTTCATCAATCAGATAATCATCATTCATCGTAGGCCTTAGCAAAATCAATCTGGCGTTGACACCTTGTGACCATGTCAATCCCAGAGCGGCTTGCTTCGTTTGTTTGCGCTTTGTATATGAGCTGTCCTCATTCGGGGAGAAGGAATCTGTTACTTGATTCGCAGTTACAACTGCACAATTGAATCTGGAGTAGCAGGGAATGTCAATCAATCGTGGATAAAATGGAGAATCTGCATACCGAGATGATAGATGCTTCAACAATCGTGACGTCTTGATCAAAAACTCTGATCTCGAGGCGCTCTCCTGGCAACCCTGATACGCCTCATCCCCCCGCAGAGGGGCTGCGATGGAATCAATGACAACGAGTCCTGGCGAGTGCTGCTCTAGCAATCGAGGGAGCCTGCTTTCAATGACATGCTCCAGTTCTGCTGGCGTATGCGCCTTCTCAATGAATATGTTTTCGCAAGGATGTGCCCCATTCCACTGGGAGAACAACTCATCTTTGTAGAATGCTGCAATTTGTTGTAACCGCTTCATGGGCGGCTCCCCTTCTGTGCAAACATAGACAGCCTTTCTACCGAGACCTCCTTGCCCCTGTGGAAACTGGCAGCGAACCATCAAGTGTAGCAGGAGCTGCGTCTTTCCCGCTCCAGCTTCCCCACAGACTTCTGTCACACTGCAAAGACATGTCAGAGTCGGCGAGCAGTGCCTCTGCTTCAAAACCTTCTACACAAGAAGCCCCCTCGTAGGAGGCGATCAATGGAAGGGACGCCTGCGGACATTGAGGAGAAATAAGCATGAAACTTTCGCATACCAGTCCTCAGGATCGTCTGGCCTTGCTTCAGAAGGGATAAGCCTGTAGTTGGTTGTGGGACAATATCTTTCTCTGCTGTCATGTTCTGCAGTAAATCCATCGATTCTTGGAAGACCCCCAAACCAGCATATAAGACTTTCGACCTCAGTTCTGGAACCAGTATGTCAATTCAAGCTGTTACCAACTTTCCAACCGGCATCGATGCAAACCGTTTGACTTTTGATTTCATTCAGAATCATTCACATATAATGACTAGTTTTGTCTTGCACTGTCCTTCTTAGGCTCCTGATTCTACTCCTCTGACACTCATCTATGACATAGATAACAGACCATCGTTCTGAATCTTTTCGTGATGATTCCGTACACCCTAGACCAGGTGAGCTTCTCCTGCTTCCACAATCTTAATTTTTCTTCCCCGTGACCCTCTCCCTTCCAACCCTGCTCTTTATCCCTCTCCTGTCTCCTCCTGCTGCCCCCCCCCCCCCCACCACCACCACCACCACCACCAACACACACACTTTCTGTCGCCTTCGCCTCTACCTACTCCCCCATTCTGCCATCGAACTGCCCGCCCTCTCGCCACTTGCGACAAGAGTCTGATGGGAAATCGATTAAAATCAAAAATCAGAGTTGAAAATCGAATCGGTGTGGTTGAAACCAATTGAGGCGAGCTTGCTATTGTATTTGATTAAAATTGAGGATTGGGCACGAGCTACCCCTCTCAGTCCAAAGGGTAGAGGTGCAAGGACGGGTGGTAGGTGAAAAAGAGGTGGTCGGGGTGTAGTGATCTGAGATGTTGGTACATTTCTAGGGTATTCTTGTCAGTTAAATAGGGGGTAGTAAATGCATTGCTACTACAAGGGTGGTACGAACTGGTGGGGTGGAGGTGGTTGGAGCATACCACACATCAAAGAGGGTGGGTGGTCGGCCTTTCAAGGCGCCATGCGGGGCAAGTTTGTGGCGGTGCTGCTTGTCGGGATGGTGATGAGCGAGCCGAGGAGGGTAATACTGAGGAGGTATGAGGAGAGCCTTCAGATCTCAGGCTCGGCGTTAAGTCTCGTAGGAGGAGTCGAAACTCTGCTGTTGGACGAAGGGGAGAAGTTTGATGTGGAATACGTGAATCAACTCCACGAGAACACTATTGTGCATGCTCATGGCTTGAATCCAGCTTCATACAAGACAGGTCAGGACGGCTTTCCACTTGTAGAGGACTGGCTGATACCAGCTGATCGTGCAAAGCATGTAGTTTTCGACATCAATCAAACTGGTACCTTTTTCATGCATTCGCACTACGGAATGCAGCACGCCAAAGGCCTTGCCCTCCCGATCATCATCAGGGAAAGGAATTTCCCCTCCTCGTTGGGTATTGTACATGGCCATTTGAATGATGCTGAGGATTTCATCTTAATGTTGGAGGACTGGTGTCCTTACACGATGATGAGAACGTCGGACGAAAAGTGCTCTCTGAATTCGCCAGATTCCGCACTCGCACAAATGAAGCTTATGTGGACAAGCGTTCCGAAGCTCATTCAAGCTTCTTTTCAGACATGTGAGGCTCCAGTTGATGAGTCGCATGTGAAGTACGAGAGACACACGATCAACAGGAAGCAGGAGTTCCAAACAGAAATGTCAACTGCCGAGACCTATGCAAGGTTGCGTCTGATAAATGGAGGATCAATGACCAATTATCGAATTCATTGTCCAAAAGGGTCGAAGATCGTTCAAGTGGATGGAAACTGGGTTGTTCCATACAGTTGCGACAAGCTCTGGATCTCCGTAGGTCAAAGATATGACTTGCTAGTCCAAAAGTCCACAGAAATTACCCTCCTTGCTATTGCAGAATCCTTCAATCGCGTTCCAAACATGAACGACGTAGCTATATTTCGAGCTCTCTTTGCAAATTCGACGTCTCCTCGCACGTCTCTTCCACTTGCTCTGAATGCGACTGGTCGTGCTGACGATGAACTCGACTTCCGTCTTCGCCGCGTGCAGGAAGCTCCCATGGACTACTCGGGCGCAGAGAACATTTCCATTCGGCTAAGTGGGAAGCATGGCTACATGTCAATCAATGGCTCCAGCCTCATACCTCCAGGACCTTCCGATCCAGATTTTACGTGCGTTGGAGAACCGCGAATCTTCAGGCTTCAAAGGGGAAAGAAGTATTGTTTCACACTTGTCAACTCGAATGGTGATTCGCATTCCTTTCACATGCATGGACATGACTTTGTGACACTTGAGACAAGTGACGGTGAGATTCCTTACATGCACGGCCTAAATTCCCCAGTTTTTCGTGACACGGTGCTTGTTCCTGGGGGAAATTGTGCTCGGAGAAAGATCTGCTTTGAAGCAAGCAATCCTGGAGGTGGAGTTTGGCCATTTCATTGTCACATGTCCTTTCATTTGTCAGCTGGAATGCTGCTTTTGCTGGCGTATGAAGACAGTGTAAAAAGTGACACGAACCTCATCGATGTGTGTAATCACAAATCGATTCAGTTTTGGAACAAAGCGAAGCCATATTTTGCCGGTGGGTTACTTGCCATGATTTTCTTGTTCAGTGTCTACCTTGCATTCCAAAGGAAAGGTGAGAGGGAAACCTTGTATGTAGGATTGAACGAGGGTGGCAGAATAGCAAAAGGTCAGTTTCGTCTGTACTACTTTCCCCTCCTCAACGTTTATTGTTCTGTGCGTTTGCAGGAAGGAAGAATTCAAGGCATCGAAAACCGAACAAGCCTCACGGTATATACAGCTTCAAGATGTCTCTTGCCCTTCGTTGACTTGATGCCGAGCAGAAGTTTTCACTGGTCAGAAGAGCAACCAGTCACAGAAGTCAAGGGAGGAGCGAGATGAACTGATAACAGGCCATCTGCCTGGGTTGCGCTCAATGGTTTGATTGAGCATTGTTTTTCGAGACAAATTTTGTTGCCGATCATTTCAGCAAGTGATGCGAAGTGGTCTCTCGATTTCTAGCTTCTTTGCAACTGTATATAATTCTTTTGGCTGCTCACTGTCAGCGAGCTACAGGATCGGATGCCAGGCTCGAGTAGCAGCCAGTTGATGTTGGATAGTAATCACAGTGATTGTCAGTGAACAATGAGTGCAATGTGGTTTGATGTTGAACGAGTACTGGGATTTTTGTTGTAAAAAGGAACGGTGCTCATTACACGGACAGAGCCCCTTCGACCCGCACGTTTCCTTTACTCCTACATCGTTATCCTACACTACTGTACTCCGTCATCCCTCGTCTTGCCCATGCAGTGCACCCTCCCCCCCCTCCCCTCCCCAGGTGCTCCTCACGACAGCCCCGCGTCCCCGCTGGCCGACATGTACCACGCGATCCACTCCGGCTCTAGCCCCGACCCCTCCTCCTCTCCCTCTCCGCCTTCTCCGCCCGCGACCCGCTCCGTCCTCGGCTTGTGCTGGGTGCGCCGGCGCCAGCTCCGGGACGCCTTGCGCTCGTACGGCCAGCGGGCGATGCCCAGGCGTCGGCGGGCGGTCTTGAACGCCGTCAGAGATAGCCCCTGCAGACAAGTAAGCGAGCTGCCGCCTCGCTCGGGACACACAGGAGGGGAGGGGGGAATACCAGGGAGGCGGCGGCCTGGGTCTGAGGGAGGTGGAAGAGGGCTTGAACGACGGAGGGCTTGAGGTTGACGCCTCGGCTGCCCTTGTAGACGATGAGGGCTCCGTTGAGAGCTTTTCTTCGCGGGTAGACGCAGACGTGGGAGGTCATGGCAGGAGGAGGAGGAGGAGGAGGGTAGGGAAGTTGCTGTGTTGTTGACCGAGGAAGCCACTACCGAACTTGTACCGACTTTTCCCCAAGATCTATCAACCCACCCCCTCGAACGCCTAAAAAGGAAGGGTTCGAAGAAATACGTCCCTGCGCGGTCAGAACTGTCGTGACTCGCGAAAAGAGTGACTGGAACGACCCGAGTTGCGTTGGACGCGGTGACGTTTAAATCCCCTGAATGGTCTCGAGCTAGTGGCCCAGACACTTCACGCCTACAATAAAAGAGGCATGGCAGGCGGTACTGGCTTCATGGTTGACCGAAGATATATTTCCTCTGTGGCACCGGCGGGGTCATCAAAACATCACCGCGAGCATCTCTGTCCCTTTCCGTGCGGACAACGAGTAGGACCCCCACCTCACCCCCTCAGGCTCTCGAACGGAAAAAAAAGTTTATCAAGAAGTTACTCCAAACCATGTCACCCCAGTCGCATATCCTGATGACCCCCAGCTCCCTGTCTCCGCGTTGATGAGGGGTTGTTTGATCCATGGGAAGAGAGATACCCCCGAGAGAAGAAGAAGATTCCTCGGTCAACAAACAACAGCAAATCCTCTGCTCTCCTCCTCATCCTCCCGGGTGGGGATGGGGTGGGTTATTGATTGAGGAAGTAGGTGGGGTAGTGGGAGCTTCCTCATCGGTCAACAACCAAGCAACTTCCGTACTGCCCTCCTCCTCCTCCTCCTCCTGCCATGACCTCCCACGTCCGCGTCTACCCGCGAAGAAAAGCTCTCAACGGAGCCCTCATCGTCTACAAGGGCAGCCTCTTCCACCTCCCTCAGACCCAGGCCGCCGCCTCCCTGGTATTCCCCCCTCCCCTCCTGTGTGTCCCGAGCGAGGCGGCAGCTCGCTTACTTGTCTGCAGGGGCTGTCTCTGACGGCGTTCAAGACCGCCCGCCGACGCCTGGGCATCGCCCGCTGGCCGTACGAGCGCAAGGCGTCCCGGAGCCGGCGCCGGCGCACCCAGCACAAGCCGAGGGCGGAGCGGGTCGCGGCCGGACAAGGCGGAGAGGGAGAGGAGGAGGGGTCGGGGCTAGAGCCGGAGTGGATCGCGTGGTACATGTCGGCCAGTGGGGACGCGGGGCTGTCGTGAGGAGCACCTGGGGGGGGGGGCACTGCACAGAAGTGTAGGATAACGAGGTTGGCGTCTGTACAAAACCTGAATGCAAGAACAGGGTGGTTCGAAACAAGGCATGATTTGTTCGTATAACCTCTCGAAGAAATTGTTCGTGGTGTATCACTGATGCCAACCCAACTTCAACCACGGCGCGCGTTCGAGGTGTTGACACATATGGAAATAAAAGTCATCCCACAGACCCTTCCAACACTGAGTTTATCTTCCATCCAGCCCTTACACTGATCGCACCAACGGACGGACCAGCGGTGGTTCTGGCGGCACAGTATGTCGCGCTTCCTTTACGAATACTGTGTGATCCTGTTTCATCATTTCAGACTGAGTCACGGTTCTCCATTCACCTTTCACCTCTGAAGTATGATCCGCTACATAGATCAACCAATAAATCTCTGCATCTTCAGTAATCACATACTTCTCCGTGAGGCAACACAGATACTGACCTAAAGCCAAGAACGGGCATATTTCCGGTTTGGTAGGATTGCAATACACATGTCTTGGATCTCCAGCGCGATGACCTGACTGATCGTTCTTCTAATGAATGATGTAAAATCTCAGAGAGTCTTCAGAAAAGTCCATATGGTTGTACATCAAAGAAGCTGTGTTACTGGAGCGACTCATTAGATTCCAGCCAAGAATCATGAACGTTCGACCCCAAATGAACTCTCGGTCTAGCTTGGTCAACATGACCCTGCCCAATATCTGGTAGATACAAAAAGGCAGAGGTCCTTTCCTTGGTCAACTTTGCACTCCTGCCCCTAGCATTCTGCTTGTTGCATTTTCGTTTCAACCCGACATAATGTCCAGTCAAAGCAAGCTGGAATTGGGATAAACGTTCCACTGGCATGTCATAGCAATGTAAAATGTACATAAGTGCGGATCTGCAAGAACTGCATGTTTGAAAAGAAAGATCAGGTTTGACTCTCAGGCAGTGTGCTATCCAGAGCATGAAATGCCGCTTCTGAGCCAAGATATCTCTCAAATATTCTTGAGTAGGTAGTCCGTCTGTAATCTTGGTAATAACGTGGTCGGGCTATGTCCGCCTTCATGTCTGCAGTTATCAGGCCCATTTCATCGTCATTTGCAAATAAAAATTGAATGAATCGAACCATGTGACCTCGACACATGACACGGCTGCTTTCAGCGAGAGTGTTATTCAAAACAGCTGCTATATCGCGTTCCAGTTCTTCGGTATCTTCCATTCTTAACAGTTCAGCTGTAGCACTTGCCGTCTGCCGACGCCGTATAGTATGGGTAGGTTGTGATCTTGGTCGCCGGTAATCGCGTTTGATCCCATTGGAATCAGTTGCGAGCAAGAGGGCTCTTGCTCGCATGTATTGGGTTTATCTGGACTCCCGCAATATTACATGAAAATAGCGTCGTCATTTCCCGCATTGTCCGTACAGGGCGTGTAGAGATATGTTCTTGGTTGATTTTACATTGTAATATTTGCTGAAACAAGCATGATGGGGCTTGAGGTCCCTGACTCCGTGTCGGTTTACTCAAAGTAAGTAACTCACTTACCCTCTCCGGATCACCCTACCCTGCACCCTACCGGACGCAGAAAGGTCTCGGGTTGATGACTCCACCTGGCACCTATAAGGCCTTTAAGGGCTGATGTCCGAGATTACCTGGAGTCGCAGATGCCCCTCTGCCCTTCCGAGCGGACAACACAGAGTCGGTACCCCACCCTACTCCCTTTGCCTGTTTTTTCTGACCCCGTGGCCCAGTCGCATCTGCTCAGTACCGGTCATTGTGGAGTTCCACCAAGGGACGGGTGGCTGGAGGCCTCGGTGGGACGGTAGGTGGGGTAGTGGGGGCTTTCTCGGTCCTCCTCCTGCCATGACCTCCCACGTCCGCGTCTACCCGCGAAGAAAAGCTCTCAATGGAGCCCTCCTCGTCTACAAGGGCAGCCGAGGCGTCAACCTCAAGCCCTCCGTCGTCCAAGCCCTCTTCCACCTCCCTCAGACCCAGGCCGCCGCCTCCCTGGTATTCCCCCCTCCCCTCCTGTGTGTCCCGAGCGAGGCGGCAGCTCGCTTACTTGCCTGCAGGGGCTGTCTCTGACGGCGTTCAAGACCGCCCGCCGACGCCTGGGCATCGCCCGCTGGCCGTACGAGCGCAAGGCGTCCCGGAGCCGGCGCCGGCGCACCCAGCACAAGCCGAGGGCGGAGCGGGTCGCGGCTGGACAAGGCGGAGAGGGAGAGGAGGAGGGGTCGGGGCTAGAGCCGGAGTGGATCGCGTGGTACATGTCGGCCAGTGGGGACGCGGGGCTGAGTACATAGACACTTTCATGTGCCAGTCACGGCAGAGTTAATGTAGATAAGATATGATCAGTTCCAGCGAAGCAATTCCAACAAAGAGATCGAGTAGATATCTCAAAGTGCTTTAGATAGCACGCATGGGAGCTTAAGAATGACCAAGTGGAAAGCTTAGAAGTGAGATTAAACTTTATGTTCACAAGAAGACGAAGACAGCGCATGCTGCTTTCCCCCAAAAAGGATTTCGTCGGTTGACCCAGTTAAACTGCTCTTCCGAGTTCGCACCTCGGACTTGGGACACAGACTGAGACTGAGAGAGGAGCGAAAGAGGGAGAGGAGGGAGAGGGAGAGGAGGAAGAGGAAATCTCCGAGGGAGAGGAAATCTCTGGGAGAGGAAATCTCCAGGCTCAGAGAATAGGAGGGGGAGAGAGAGGTACTCGGAAAGAGAGTCAGTCACCAAGGAGAGTAGGAGGGAGAGAGAGAGGTACTCGGAAAGAGTCAGTCACCTTGGAGAGTAGGAGGGAGAGAGAGAGGTACTCGGAAAGAGTCAGACACCTTGGAGAGTAGGAGGGAGAGAGAGAGGTACTCGGAAAGAGTCAGACACCTTGGAGAGTAGGAGGGAGAGAGAGAGGTACTCGGAAAGAGTCAGACACCTTGGAGAGTAGGAGGGAGAGAGAGAGGTACTCGGAAAGAGTCCGATCAGTCACCTTGGAGAGTAGGAGGGAGAGAGAGAGGTACTCGGAAAGAGAGTCAGTCACCTTCAACTGCGCGGTCCGATCCTCAGCAGCCTGTTCTCAGTTCGTCATCCCCGATGTTAAGTTAATATATCAGTCAAACGAGGGGACAGCAAAAGTCAATAAGTAGAGTATGTAGGTTGGTACTTTGATGAGTAAAAATGATTGTACTGAAGATCATGGGGCCGGCACGTCCGCATGCATGGAGGCGGTGTGAAGGAGAAGAGGAGGAGCAGGAGGAGCAGGAGGAGCAGGAGGAGCAGGAGGAGCAGGAGGAGCAGGAGGAGCACGAGAAGAAGGAGGAGCAGGAGGAGCAGTAGGTTATGAGAAGTTTGAAGGTAGGAAAGCGGGATAGGAAGGTGAATGGGGAAGAAGGAAGGGCTAAATGGGATCAGTAGAGGAGGGGACAATGATAGGAAGGAAGATGCATGGTGATTCAAGAAAAGGGAAGAGTAGGAGAACACGACAAGAAGCACGAAAGGACTGGACGAGGTTATGCATTTACGTCGCAGAGTGAGTGGGGACGGATGCGGATATGAAACGGAGCGGAAGGAATCAGATTCTCAGCGCAAAGATCATCGTAGACATTCCCTTAGAGCTGGGCCGACACGTGCTCTTGTCTAAGACGACATGTTCGCAGGGGTGATGATACTAGCGTGATTTGAAGAAGAAGCTTGCTATTGTC
This sequence comes from Guillardia theta CCMP2712, assembly GCF_000315625.1. Lineage (NCBI taxonomy): Eukaryota > Cryptophyceae > Pyrenomonadales > Geminigeraceae > Guillardia > Guillardia theta. The sequence continues at coordinate 364,763 of NW_005434620.1, forward strand.
ATTTTCAGCCCGTCGCTCTCAGGCTGGGCCTGCAAATGGGATCAGGCGCCTGAGTCGAGGCTCCTGACTGTTGAGAGCCAACCCTGAGGCCACTGATCTGACAACACCAAGGCGATGACAAGGCTGTCGAGAGCGCTTGCTCTGTGCATGATGGCGCAGTTCATGTCTTTGTCTTGTGCGATGCCTCGAGCTCCGTTGAGGAAGGGTGGGGCTGGACGAGTGATGACGGCAGGGAGCGCGAGGAAGTACTGTTTTGAGCATCATCCTCTGTCTTCGCTGCCTGCCCGCCTCCGGGGTGGCTCGCCAAGATGGGAACCTCCTCCGTCGTACTCGCAGGTCCTGCACTCATCAAGGAAGGACTCAGCATGGAACGACCTGCTGGTGAGGTGGCTGGAGGGGTTGGGGTTGCGGTTGACAAGCTGGTTCAAAGACTGCACTTGGTGCCTTCACGCGGCTGGTTTTCCGAATCTGGTGGTTTGCTGTGCGCACGTGCATGAGGGGCCTTGTCAGGTGTTGTGAATGTTTGTGGAGGCTCGTGGATCAGACTGAAGTGAAGCCTTCAGTTTCATGTTTGCACTGCTGAGATTGTTGGGGTACATGCTCTCGAGGCGTAAGAAGGGATCACCTGGTAGCACGGGGAAGAGCGCGTTTCCTGACAAGCCGGAGTGGACGAACGCGAACGCGAATGAGGACTGGTATGAAACCGACCGGATGGCCAGGGGATCGTACCACACACCCAAGGTACTTCTGTCCTCTTCGAATCCTTGCTCCTCACAGTGTCTGACCTGCCAGGCAAACAAGTTCACAGGTTGGAACCCCTCATTCACTCCCGAGACCCGAAGGCCTGCGCTAGAGGCAAGCTCCAATTGACTTCGATCAGATGCGATCTGACGACTTGTAGACGCAGAGGAGAGAGGAGGAGGAGGAGGATGATCAAGGGCAGGCCTCGATGGAGGAATCCGAAGCCCCGCAAGTGATGGACGAGAGGGAAGAACAGTCAGAAGGCTTGTTGAGAGATCGCAACCATCACTTGGACTTCTCGGGAAAGATGAGGCATCAGCCGGCAAGTTTGACAAGGATGGACTTGTCCAGCCTCGAGATGGCGCTGAAGGGTCGTGAGAGCTTCACTCCCAGTCAAACGTTCTGGAAGACAGCGCAGCGCGACCACTTGCCGCAGGCAGACAACGAAAGGTGGCTGCTGTCGAGAACTTGTGTGGAGCAAGTGACTTGTAAAAGCCCCAGAGGAAAACATCGGGAAGAACCGAACGAGGTCGAAGGCTGCAAGAAGCTCGGGAGCGGGTGACGACATTCTTCGGAACGAGGAGTTTGGTGGTGACAGCCAGGCAGGTTGTGGTCATTCAGGACGAAACCCAAGACAGCCAACAGCTCCAATAAGGCTCTTCTCTTCGGAATGAAGGCCAAACAGAAGCTCAGGATCACGGGGCTTCGAACCTCCTCCAACTTGGGTACTGCGTGAGACGTTGAGGAGGTCGTGGCTGACCAGCCCGCCGCTGCAGGAGCGCAGAACTCAGAGGAAAGAGAGTACCAGGTGAAGTCCCTCCCTCCAACTCTTCTCCTGCTGATGTCATGGTCCAGGTCTGGTTGACAAGCGACGGGTTGTCATCGCAGGTAGCATGTGCAGCAGGCAGTGCGACAGACTTGCTGAGGCCTCTGCAGACTCGGTGGAACGAGGTAGGACGAGGACACACGAGGCTGCCAAGGGAGGCAGGAGCGTACGGCGAGCTCCCGCTGGGGGAGGAGGGGGTGGAGCTGGAGGCAGGGCAGACTTGCCTGTTCTTCCTCTGCTGCCCTTCCAGTGCGGGAGGGATCGCGTTTAGGTGAGAGTGAGGGGAGAGCATGGGTGCACCGGAGGGTATGGGGCAGGGAAAGGATGTGAACAGAGGGTACAGCAGTGAGAAAGAGAGAGGGGGGAGGGGACGGGACGGGAACGGAGGATGACGGTGGTGGGAAGTGGAGGAGGATTGAGGGGGGGGGTGAAGGAGCATGCAGGAGGGACGTCTACTCGCTACAGTTTGGCGAAACCTCCGACAAATCGAAACATCTCGATCTCCTTGCAGGATGCGGTACCGCGAAGAAAACTCTCCTCGTCTGCTGCAGCC